>NW_026891732.1:212624-219223 GCF_015708825.2 Lethenteron reissneri
CTCTGTGTCTGTGTCTTTCTGTCTGTCTCTGTGTCTGTGCCTCTGTCTCTGTGTGTCTGTGTATGTGTCTCTGTGTCTGTCTGTCTCTGTGTCTCTGTCTCTGTGTCTGTGTCACTGTGTCTCTGTCTCTCTGTCTGTCTCTGTGTCTCTGTGTCTGTGTGTCTGTGTCTCTGTGTCTGTGTCTCTGTGTCTGTGTGTCTGTGTCTTTGTGTCTGTGTCTCTGTGTCTGTGTCTCTGTGTCTGTGTCTGTATGTGTCTCTGTCTGTCTGTGTCTCTGTCTGTCTGTGTCTCTGTCTGTCTGTGTCTCTGTGTCTCTGTGTCTGTGTCTCTGTGTCTCTGTGTCTGTGTCTCTTTCTGTCTGTGTCTCTGTCTGTCTGTGTCTGTGTCTCTGTGTCTCTGTGTCTGTGTGTCTGTGTCTCTGTGTCTCTGTGTCTGTGTCTTTCTGTCTGTCTCTGTGTCTGTGCCTCTGTCTCTGTGTGTCTGTGTATGTGTCTCTGTGTCTGTCTGTCTCTGTGTCTTTGTGTCTGTGTCACTGTGTCTCTGTCTCTCTGTCTGCCTCTGTGTCTCTGTGTCTGTGTGTCTTTGTCTCTGTGTCTGTGTCTCTGTGTCTGTGTGTCTGTGTCTGTGTCTTTGTGTCTGTGTCTCTGTGTCTGTGTCTCTGTGTCTGTGTCTGTATGTGTCTCTGTCTGTCTGTGTCTCTGTCTGTCTGTGTCTCTGTCTGTCTGTGTCTCTGTGTCTGTGTCTCTGTGTCTGTGTCTCTGTGTCTCTGTGTCTGTGTCTATGTCTGTCTGTGTCTCTGTCTGTCTGTGTCTGTGTCTCTGTGTCTGTGTGTCTGTGTCTCTGTGTCTCTGTGTCTGTGTCTTTCTGTCTGTCTCTGTGTCTGTGCCTCTGTCTCTGTGTGTCTGTGTATGTGTCTCTGTGTCTGTCTCTGTGTCTGTGTCTCTGTCTCTCTGTCTGTGTCTGTGTCTCTGTGTCTGTGTGTCTGTGTCTTTGTGTCTGTGTCTCTGTGTCTGTGTCTCTGTGTCTGTGTCTGTATGTGTCTCTGTCTGTCTGTGTCTCTGTCTGTCTGTGTCTCTGTCTGCCTGTGTGTCTGTGTCTCTGTGTCTCTGTGTCTGTGTCTCTGTCTGTCTGTGTCTCTGTCTGTCTGTGTCTCTGTGTCTGCGTCTCTGTGTCTGTGTCTCTGTTTCTCTGCCTCTGTCTCTGTGCAGGTGGTGATGGACTACTCTAGCCACCACCACCAGCTTGTGGGCGTGGCTGGCAGGACCATCACGTGGCCTGGTGGGCGTGGCTCCCTGCCTCCAGACGAGCCGCCCTGCGGATTCGACAACGAGTTGTGCGCGTCCCGTGGGTGACGTCACAATGAGACACACAGAGACACACACAGAGACACTGAGACACACAGAGACACACACAGAGACACACACAGAGACACACACACAGACACACACAGAGAGACACACACACAGACACACACACAGACACACACAGAGACACACACACAGACGCACACAGAGACACACAGAAACACACAGAGAGACACACAGATACACACACAGAGACACACACACACAGACACAGAGACACACACACAGACACAGAGACACACACACAGACACACAGACACACATACAGACACACACAGAGACACAAATAGAGAGACACACACACAGACACACACAGACACCTAGAGACACACACAGACACACACACAGACACACACAGAGAGACACACACACAGACACACACACAGACACACACACAGACACACACAGAGACACACAGAGATACACAGACACCTAAAGACACACAGAGACACACAGTGATAGTCATAGAGAGACACATGCACACATTATGTATATTGTATGTATATGCTGTGTATATAGTGTGCATACGTTATGTGTATATTGTGTATGTAGTGTGTATACATTATGTATATATAGGGTATATATAGTGTATATAGTGTGCGTATGTTATGTATTATACATATTGTATATAGTGTATATTATTTATATGTTGTGTATAGTGTGTATGTAGTGTGTATATATATTATATATTGTGTATATATACACACACAGTGTATATATATACTATATATACACTGTGTGTATGTTGTGTATAGTGCGTATATAGTATATATTACACATAGTGTGTATAATGTGTGTATGTTGTGTATATTGCATATAGTGTATATAGTGTGTGTTGTGTATGTTGTGTATATAGTGTGTGTGTTTTGTTCGCTGTGTATTGTGTATATAATGTGTGGATGTTGTGTATATGCTGTGCATGTTGTGTACGTTGTATATAATGTGTGTATATTGTGTATATGATATATGTGTTGTGTATATTGTGTATAATATGTATATGTTGTGTACATTGTATAACAGGACCCTGCGGGGTGGGCTGGTAGGAATAATACTAATACCGGTACAGGGATATCGACCGGGTATAGAGGAGTTAAAAAGAAAATGATTTGTGCATGGGGGGTGAGCGATGGACGTCCACACCCCCCTCCCCACTGACTCGCGCGCCCACAGAGCGATGACGTCCACACCCCCCTCCCCACTGACTCGCGCGCCCACAGAGCGATGACGTCCACACCCCCCTCCCCACTGACTCGCGCGCCCACAGAGCGAGGATTGCAACAGGCGATGTCATTGGCTGCGCCGGATGCGACGTTTAGTTCATTTAGTTCACGGATCGCAGGGGGAGTGGGCGGCCATCTTGTCAGACAGACGGACGGCCTCGCGAAGCCTGTCGCAGTAGGCCTCGCGAAGCCTCCTGCACTAGGCCTCGCGAAGCCTCCTGCAGTAGGCCTCGCGAAGCCTTATGCACTAGGCCTCGCGAAGCATTCCCTGCAGTAGGCCCACGCGAAGCCTTCTCTGCAGTAGGCCTCGCGAAGCCTTCTCTGCAGTAGGCCTCGCGATGCCTTCTCTGCAGTAGGCCTCGCGAAGCCTGCCGCACTAGGCCTCACGAAGCCTGCCGCACTAGGCCTCGTGCCGTGCTTTTCGTGCACAAATAAGGCGATTAAATGTATCTTGTCTCTGTGTTAATAAATGTATTTTGTCTCTGTGTTAAAAAAACGTGCTGCGTTTCAGTAAAGTAAATTTGAAGCGAATTTTTTTACACTTTTTAAGCCAGGAAAGCCCCACTGAGTCAAAAGGTTTTTGTAGGGTCCTGCCAAGTGTTTGCAGTAGGGGGCGATGTTGCTACACCAAATCGGACGATACGAAGGGAGAGATTGAGGCCTAGTTCTAGGCTTTAGGCCTAGCTGTAGGCTTTAGGGCGCTGTGAGTTAATTTTTTATTTAAATGTTTTAATGATTTATGTAAAAGCTTTAAATGTAAATGTTTCTATTTAAAAACATGAGGGAATGTAACATTGCTAAACATAACTCCCTTTCACACACGCGGGGGTACGATACGAAGGGAGAGTTTCAGGCCTAGTTCTAGGCTTTAGGCCTAGCTCTAGGCTTTAGGGCGCTGTGAGTTTTTTTTTATTTAATTTCAAAGTTTTAATTAACAGCTATCTCAGGGAATAAGGGAATGTTACACGTGTCATGCCAAGTGTTTGCAGTAAGGGGGCGATGTTGTTACCAGGATAGCGTCACTGAGTCTAAAGGTTTTTGTAGGGTCATGCCAAGTGTTTGCAGTAGGGGGCGATGTTGATACACGGACGGACGGACGAACGGACAGTCGGACGGACGGACGGACGGACACATTAATCTATTGGTGGTCTGGTCCACTTCGTTCCTACCAGTATAATGGGTGTATATAATGTGTGTATGTTGTGTTTATAATGTGTTTGTTGTGTATATAATGTGTGTATGTAGTGTATAGGGGGTGTGTATGTTGTGTATATAATGTGTGTATGTTGTGTATATAATGTGCGATGTTGTGTATATAATGTGTGTATGTTCTGTATATAATGTGTGTATGTTGTGTTTATAATGTGTGTATGTTGTGTATACAGTGATACCTCGGTTCACGAACGCTTCTGTTCACGAACAACTCGGTTCACGAACAGAAAAGTTCATAGAAATATGCTCCGGTTCACGAACTCCGCTTCGGTTCACGAACAGGAGCCACGGCCATTTTAATGCTATTTCCAGGCTGTCACATGGTCTTGACTTCCTGTAGGAAGATCGTGGAGAGAAGAAGAGACGCAGAAAGAAGTACTGTGAGTACTGTGAAGACACTTTCAGTGACTTTTTGCTTTTTGGTGTGCTTTTTAGCACATACAGTACTGTACTGTACTACTGTACTGTACTGTACAATACTTACTGAAGTAATCTCAAGCAAGGTTAGTGTTCTCTCTTTATACATTACTATACTGTACAGTACTAATGTGTATTGTAATTTGTTTCATATTTTTGTGCTTCAAAAACTAAAAAGAAGGTCAGAACGGATTAACCGGATTTACATTGAAACCTATGGGAAAATGTGCCTCGGTTCACGACCAATTCGGTTCGCGACCAGAGTCAGTTCACGAATTAAGTTCGTGAACCGAGGTATCACTGTATAATGTGTGTATTTTGGGTATATAAAGTGTGTATATTGTGTACATGCTGTTCATGTTATGTACGTTGTGCATATTGTGTATATGGTGTGCACGTTGTGCATATAATGTATATCGTGTACATGTTGTGTATAGTGTATACATTGTGTACATGGTGTACATGTTGTGTATAGTGTATACATTGTGTATATTGTGTATATGTTGTGCGCGTTGTGTACGTTGTGTACCTGCAGAAGCGACGCCGCCCGTGGTGCTGGTGACGTCGTGCGTCTGCTGTGCGCTCGCCCTCATCACGGTGGCCTCGTCCCTCCTCTACAGGTGACGTGGGGTAGTGTAGCAGGTAGTGTAGCAGGTAGTGTAGTAGTAGTGTAGTGTGTAGTGTAGTAGTAGTAGTGTAGTAGTAGTGTAGTAGGTAGTGTAGTAGTAGTGTAGTAGTAGTGTAGTAGGTAGTGTAGTGTAGTAGGTAGTGTAGTAGTAGTGTAGTAGTAGGTAGTGTAGTAGTAGTTTAGTAGTAGTGTAGTAGGTAGTGTAGTAGGTAGTGTAGTAGTAGTGTAGTGTAGTAGTGTAGTAGTAGGTAGTGTAGTAGTAGTTTAGTAGTAGTGTAGTAGTAGTGTAGTGTAGTAGTATAGTAGTAGTGTAGTGTAGTAGTGTAGTGTAGCAGGTAGTGTAGTAGTAGTGTAGTGTAGTAGTGTAGTAGTAGTGTAGTGTAGTAGGTAGTATAGTAGTGTAGTAGTAGTGTAGTGTAGTAGTGTAGTAGTAGTGTAGTGTAGTAGGTAGTAGTAGTGTAGTAGTAGGGTAGTAGGTAGTGTAGTAGTAGTGTAGTAGTAGTATTGTGATGTAGTAGGTAGTGTAGTAGTAGTGTAGTGTATTAATAGTAGTGTAGTATTAGTAGTGTAGTAGTAGTTTAGTAGTGTAGTAGGTAGTAGTGTAGTAGTAGTAATAGTGTAGTGTAGTTGGTAGTGTAGTGTAGTAGGTAGTGTAGTAGTAGTAGTGTAGTTGTAGTAGTAGTAGTGGTGTAGTGTAGTAGGTAGTGTAGTAATGTAGTAGGTAGCAGTGTAGTAGTAGTGTAGTAGGTAGTGTAGTAGTAGTGTAGTAGGTAGTGTAGTAGTAATGTAGTAAGGTAGTGTAGTAGTGTAGTAGTAGTAGTAGTGTAGTAGTAGTGTAGTAGTAGTAGTGTAGTAGTAGTAGTGTAGTAGTAGTAGTGTAGTAGGTAGTATAATAGGTAGTATAGTAGTTAGTGTAGTAGTAGTGTAGTTGTAGTAGTAGTAGGTAGTAGGTAGTAGGTAGTAGGTAGTAGGTAGTAGGTAGTAGGTAGTGTAGTAGGTAGTAGGTAGTAGGTAGTGTAGTAGTAGCGTAGTAGTGTAGTGTAGTAGTAGTGTAGTAGGTAGTGTAGTAGGTAGTGTAGTAGTGTAGTTGGTAGTGTAGTAGTGTAGTAGGTAGTGTAGTAGTGTAGTAGTAGTGTAGTAGGTAGTGTAGTAGTGTAGTAGTAGTGTAGTAGGTAGTGTAGTAGGTAGTGTAGTAGTAGTGTAGTAGGTAGTGTAGTAGTGTAGTAGTAGTGTAGTAGGTAGTGTAGTAGTAGCGTAGTAGTGTAGTGTGTAGCGTAGTGTAGTAGTGTAGTGTAGTACACTACTACATGGTGTAGTGTGTAGTAGTAGTAGTAGATAGTGTAGTAGTAGTAGTGTATTAGTGTAGTAGTAGTGTAGTAGTAGTGTAATTTAATAGGTAGTGTAGCGCAGTAGTAGTGTAGTAGGTAGTGTAGTGTAGTAGTGTAGTGGTGTAGTGTAGTAGTGTAGTGTAGTAGGTAGTGTAGTAGTGTACGAGCGTAGCAGTGTAATAGTAGTAGTGTAGTAAGTAGTGTAGTAGTAGTAGTGTAGTGTAGCAGGTAGTGTAGTAGTAGTGTAGTAGGTAGTGTAGTAGTGTAGTAGCGTCGTGTAGTAGTGTCGTAGGTAGTGTAGTAGTAGTGTAGTAGGTAGGTGTAATAGTGTAGTAGAGTGTAGAGGTAGTGATAGTAGTTAGTGTGTAGTAGCTAGTAGTAGTAGGTGTTAGTGCATTGGTAGTGTTTTGTAGTAGTGTAGTAGTGCAGT
>NW_026891732.1:226725-415121 GCF_015708825.2 Lethenteron reissneri
CTGTGTCTGTGTGTCTGTGTCTTTGTGTCTGTGTCTCTGTGTCTGTGTCTCTGTGTCTGTGTCTGTATGTGTCTCTGTCTGTCTGTGTCTCTGTCTGTCTGTGTCTCTGTCTGCCTGTGTGTCTGTGTCTCTGTGTCTCTGTGTCTGTGTCTCTGTCTGTCTGTGTCTCTGTCTGTCTGTGTCTCTGTGTCTGCGTCTCTGTGTCTGTGTCTCTGTTTCTCTGCCTCTGTCTCTGTGCAGGTGGTGATGGACTACTCTAGCCACCACCACCAGCTTGTGGGCGTGGCTGGCAGGACCATCACGTGGCCTGGTGGGCGTGGCTCCCTGCCTCCAGACGAGCCGCCCTGCGGATTCGACAACGAGTTGTGCGCGTCCCGTGGGTGACGTCACAATGAGACACACAGAGACACACACAGAGACACTGAGACACACAGAGACACACACAGAGACACACACAGAGACACACACACAGACACACACAGAGAGACACACACACAGACACACACACAGACACACACAGAGACACACACACAGACGCACACAGAGACACACAGAAACACACAGAGAGACACACAGATACACACACAGAGACACACACACACAGACACAGAGACACACACACAGACACAGAGACACACACACAGACACACAGACACACATACAGACACACACAGAGACACAAATAGAGAGACACACACACAGACACACACAGACACCTAGAGACACACACAGACACACACACAGACACACACAGAGAGACACACACACAGACACACACACAGACACACACACAGACACACACAGAGACACACAGAGATACACAGACACCTAAAGACACACAGAGACACACAGTGATAGTCATAGAGAGACACATGCACACATTATGTATATTGTATGTATATGCTGTGTATATAGTGTGCATACGTTATGTGTATATTGTGTATGTAGTGTGTATACATTATGTATATATAGGGTATATATAGTGTATATAGTGTGCGTATGTTATGTATTATACATATTGTATATAGTGTATATTATTTATATGTTGTGTATAGTGTGTATGTAGTGTGTATATATATTATATATTGTGTATATATACACACACAGTGTATATATATACTATATATACACTGTGTGTATGTTGTGTATAGTGCGTATATAGTATATATTACACATAGTGTGTATAATGTGTGTATGTTGTGTATATTGCATATAGTGTATATAGTGTGTGTTGTGTATGTTGTGTATATAGTGTGTGTGTTTTGTTCGCTGTGTATTGTGTATATAATGTGTGGATGTTGTGTATATGCTGTGCATGTTGTGTACGTTGTATATAATGTGTGTATATTGTGTATATGATATATGTGTTGTGTATATTGTGTATAATATGTATATGTTGTGTACATTGTATAACAGGACCCTGCGGGGTGGGCTGGTAGGAATAATACTAATACCGGTACAGGGATATCGACCGGGTATAGAGGAGTTAAAAAGAAAATGATTTGTGCATGGGGGGTGAGCGATGGACGTCCACACCCCCCTCCCCACTGACTCGCGCGCCCACAGAGCGATGACGTCCACACCCCCCTCCCCACTGACTCGCGCGCCCACAGAGCGATGACGTCCACACCCCCCTCCCCACTGACTCGCGCGCCCACAGAGCGAGGATTGCAACAGGCGATGTCATTGGCTGCGCCGGATGCGACGTTTAGTTCATTTAGTTCACGGATCGCAGGGGGAGTGGGCGGCCATCTTGTCAGACAGACGGACGGCCTCGCGAAGCCTGTCGCAGTAGGCCTCGCGAAGCCTCCTGCACTAGGCCTCGCGAAGCCTCCTGCAGTAGGCCTCGCGAAGCCTTATGCACTAGGCCTCGCGAAGCATTCCCTGCAGTAGGCCCACGCGAAGCCTTCTCTGCAGTAGGCCTCGCGAAGCCTTCTCTGCAGTAGGCCTCGCGATGCCTTCTCTGCAGTAGGCCTCGCGAAGCCTGCCGCACTAGGCCTCACGAAGCCTGCCGCACTAGGCCTCGTGCCGTGCTTTTCGTGCACAAATAAGGCGATTAAATGTATCTTGTCTCTGTGTTAATAAATGTATTTTGTCTCTGTGTTAAAAAAACGTGCTGCGTTTCAGTAAAGTAAATTTGAAGCGAATTTTTTTACACTTTTTAAGCCAGGAAAGCCCCACTGAGTCAAAAGGTTTTTGTAGGGTCCTGCCAAGTGTTTGCAGTAGGGGGCGATGTTGCTACACCAAATCGGACGATACGAAGGGAGAGATTGAGGCCTAGTTCTAGGCTTTAGGCCTAGCTGTAGGCTTTAGGGCGCTGTGAGTTAATTTTTTATTTAAATGTTTTAATGATTTATGTAAAAGCTTTAAATGTAAATGTTTCTATTTAAAAACATGAGGGAATGTAACATTGCTAAACATAACTCCCTTTCACACACGCGGGGGTACGATACGAAGGGAGAGTTTCAGGCCTAGTTCTAGGCTTTAGGCCTAGCTCTAGGCTTTAGGGCGCTGTGAGTTTTTTTTTATTTAATTTCAAAGTTTTAATTAACAGCTATCTCAGGGAATAAGGGAATGTTACACGTGTCATGCCAAGTGTTTGCAGTAAGGGGGCGATGTTGTTACCAGGATAGCGTCACTGAGTCTAAAGGTTTTTGTAGGGTCATGCCAAGTGTTTGCAGTAGGGGGCGATGTTGATACACGGACGGACGGACGAACGGACAGTCGGACGGACGGACGGACGGACACATTAATCTATTGGTGGTCTGGTCCACTTCGTTCCTACCAGTATAATGGGTGTATATAATGTGTGTATGTTGTGTTTATAATGTGTTTGTTGTGTATATAATGTGTGTATGTAGTGTATAGGGGGTGTGTATGTTGTGTATATAATGTGTGTATGTTGTGTATATAATGTGCGATGTTGTGTATATAATGTGTGTATGTTCTGTATATAATGTGTGTATGTTGTGTTTATAATGTGTGTATGTTGTGTATACAGTGATACCTCGGTTCACGAACGCTTCTGTTCACGAACAACTCGGTTCACGAACAGAAAAGTTCATAGAAATATGCTCCGGTTCACGAACTCCGCTTCGGTTCACGAACAGGAGCCACGGCCATTTTAATGCTATTTCCAGGCTGTCACATGGTCTTGACTTCCTGTAGGAAGATCGTGGAGAGAAGAAGAGACGCAGAAAGAAGTACTGTGAGTACTGTGAAGACACTTTCAGTGACTTTTTGCTTTTTGGTGTGCTTTTTAGCACATACAGTACTGTACTGTACTACTGTACTGTACTGTACAATACTTACTGAAGTAATCTCAAGCAAGGTTAGTGTTCTCTCTTTATACATTACTATACTGTACAGTACTAATGTGTATTGTAATTTGTTTCATATTTTTGTGCTTCAAAAACTAAAAAGAAGGTCAGAACGGATTAACCGGATTTACATTGAAACCTATGGGAAAATGTGCCTCGGTTCACGACCAATTCGGTTCGCGACCAGAGTCAGTTCACGAATTAAGTTCGTGAACCGAGGTATCACTGTATAATGTGTGTATTTTGGGTATATAAAGTGTGTATATTGTGTACATGCTGTTCATGTTATGTACGTTGTGCATATTGTGTATATGGTGTGCACGTTGTGCATATAATGTATATCGTGTACATGTTGTGTATAGTGTATACATTGTGTACATGGTGTACATGTTGTGTATAGTGTATACATTGTGTATATTGTGTATATGTTGTGCGCGTTGTGTACGTTGTGTACCTGCAGAAGCGACGCCGCCCGTGGTGCTGGTGACGTCGTGCGTCTGCTGTGCGCTCGCCCTCATCACGGTGGCCTCGTCCCTCCTCTACAGGTGACGTGGGGTAGTGTAGCAGGTAGTGTAGCAGGTAGTGTAGTAGTAGTGTAGTGTGTAGTGTAGTAGTAGTAGTGTAGTAGTAGTGTAGTAGGTAGTGTAGTAGTAGTGTAGTAGTAGTGTAGTAGGTAGTGTAGTGTAGTAGGTAGTGTAGTAGTAGTGTAGTAGTAGGTAGTGTAGTAGTAGTTTAGTAGTAGTGTAGTAGGTAGTGTAGTAGGTAGTGTAGTAGTAGTGTAGTGTAGTAGTGTAGTAGTAGGTAGTGTAGTAGTAGTTTAGTAGTAGTGTAGTAGTAGTGTAGTGTAGTAGTATAGTAGTAGTGTAGTGTAGTAGTGTAGTGTAGCAGGTAGTGTAGTAGTAGTGTAGTGTAGTAGTGTAGTAGTAGTGTAGTGTAGTAGGTAGTATAGTAGTGTAGTAGTAGTGTAGTGTAGTAGTGTAGTAGTAGTGTAGTGTAGTAGGTAGTATAGTAGTGTAGTAGTAGGGTAGTAGGTAGTGTAGTAGTAGTGTAGTAGTAGTATTGTGATGTAGTAGGTAGTGTAGTAGTAGTGTAGTGTATTAATAGTAGTGTAGTATTAGTAGTGTAGTAGTAGTTTAGTAGTGTAGTAGGTAGTAGTGTAGTAGTAGTAATAGTGTAGTGTAGTTGGTAGTGTAGTGTAGTAGGTAGTGTAGTAGTAGTAGTGTAGTTGTAGTAGTAGTAGTGGTGTAGTGTAGTAGGTAGTGTAGTAATGTAGTAGGTAGCAGTGTAGTAGTAGTGTAGTAGGTAGTGTAGTAGTAGTGTAGTAGGTAGTGTAGTAGTAATGTAGTAGGTAGTGTAGTAGTGTAGTAGTAGTAGTAGTGTAGTAGTAGTGTAGTAGTAGTAGTGTAGTAGTAGTAGTGTAGTAGTAGTAGTGTAGTAGGTAGTATAATAGGTAGTATAGTAGGTAGTGTAGTAGTAGTGTAGTTGTAGTAGTAGTAGTGTAGTAGGTAGTGTAGTAGGTAGTGTAGTAGTAGTGTAGTAGGTAGTGTAGTAGTGTAGTAGTAGTGTAGTAGGTAGTGTAGTAGTAGTGTAGTAGTGTAGAGTAGTAGTAGTGTAGTAGGTAGTGTAGTAGGTAGTGTAGTAGTGTAGTAGGTAGTGTAGTAGTGTAGTAGGTAGTGTAGTAGTGTAGTAGGTAGTGTAGTAGGTAGTGTAGTAGTGTAGTAGTAGTGTAGTAGGTAGTGTAGTAGGTAGTGTAGTAGTAGTGTAGTAGGTAGTGTAGTAGTGTAGTAGTAGTGTAGTAGGTAGTGTAGTAGTAGCGTAGTAGTGTAGTGTGTAGCGTAGTGTAGTAGTGTAGTGTAGTACACTACTACATGGTGTAGTGTGTAGTAGTAGTAGTAGATAGTGTAGTAGTAGTAGTGTATTAGTGTAGTAGTAGTGTAGTAGTAGTGTAATTTAATAGGTAGTGTAGCGCAGTAGTAGTGTAGTAGGTAGTGTAGTGTAGTAGTGTAGTGGTGTAGTGTAGTAGTGTAGTGTAGTAGGTAGTGTAGTAGTGTACGAGCGTAGCAGTGTAATAGTAGTAGTGTAGTAAGTAGTGTAGTAGTAGTAGTGTAGTGTAGCAGGTAGTGTAGTAGTAGTGTAGTAGGTAGTGTAGTAGTGTAGTAGGTAGTGTAGTAGTGTAGTAGGTAGTGTAGTAGTAGTGTAGTAGGTAGTGTAATAGTGTAGTAGGTAGTGTAGTAGGTAGTGTATTAGTAGTGTAGTAGTGTAGCAGTAGTAGTAGTGTAGTAGTGCAGTTGTGTAGTGTGTAGTGTAGTAAGTAGTCTAGTGTAGTAGGTAGTGTAGTAGTGTAGTAGTAGTGGTAGTAGTAGTGTAGTAGTGTAGTGTAGAAGTGTAGTAGTAGTGTAGTAGTAGTGTAGTGTAGTAGGTAGTGTAGAAGTGTAGTAGTAGTTTAGTAGTAGTGTAGTGTAGTAGTGTAGCAGGTAGTGTAGTAGTGTAGTAGGTAGTGTAGAAGTGTAGTAGTAGTATAGTAGTGTAGTGTAGTATTGTAGTAGGTAGTGTAGTAGTGTAGTACTTAGTGTAATATTGTAGTAGGTAGTGTTTTGGGTAGTGTACACTACACTACACACTACACTACACTATACACTACACTATACACTACACTATACTATACACTACTACACTAGACTACTATACAATACACTATACACAACACCACACACTACTACATTACAATACTACACTACACTATACACTACACTATACACTACACACTACACTTCACACTACACTATACACTACACTACACTATACACTACACTATACACTACACACTACACTATACACTACACTACACACTACACTACACACTACACTACACACTACACAATATACTACACTATACACTACACTATACACTACACACTACACAACACTACACACTACACTACACTATACACTACACTACACACTACACTATACACTACACTACACACTGTACACTATACACTATACTACACACTACACTACACTATACACTACACTATACACTACTACACTACACACTACACTACACACTACACTACACTATACACTACACTCTATACTACACACTACACTACACACTACACTATACACTACACTACACACTACACTACACTATACACTACATTACACTATACACTAAACTATACACTACACACTACAAAATACACTACACTATACACTACACTATACACTACACACTACACTATACACTAAACTATACACTACACACTACACTACACACTACACTATACACTACACTACACATTACACTATACACTACACTACACTACACACTACTACACTATACACTACACACTACACTATGCACTACACTACACTATACACTACACTACACACTACACTATACACTACACTATACACTACACTACACACTACACTATACACTACACACTACACTACACACTACTACACTATACACTACACACTACCCACAGGAGGGTGAGGTTGGAGAGCGAGTTGCGCAAGAGGCTGTGGCGTGTTCGCTGGGAGGATGTTGAGCTGCTGGGCGATGGCGCGGAGCGGCTGAGGAGGAGCAAGCTGGCGGCTGGGGGAAGACTGGACGCCTCTCCCGTGAGCCACTCAGCATGGAGTCTATAGTGTGTAGTGTAGTGTGTAGTGTAGTGTATAGTGTAGTGTATAGTGTAGTGTATAGTGTTGTGTATAGTGTAGTGTGTAGTGTAGTGTGTGTTGTAGTGTAGTGTGTAGTGTAGTGCGTGTTATAGTGTGTAGTGTAGTGTGTAGTGTAGTGTATAGTGTAGTGTATAGTGCAGTGTAGTGTATAGTGTAGTGTAGTGTATAGTGTAGTGTATAGTGTAGTGTGTAGTGTAGTGTATAGTGTATAGTGTAGTGTATAGTGTATAGTGTAGTGTAGTGTATAGTGTAGTGTGTAGTGCAGTGTGTAGTGTAGTGTATAGTGTAGTGTATAGTGTAGTGTATAGTGTAGTGTGTAGTGTAGTGTGTGTTGTAGTGTAGTGTGTAGTGTAGTGTGTGTTATAGTGTGTAGTGTAGTGTGTAGTGTAGTGTATAGTGTAGTGTATAGTGCAGTGTAGTGTATAGTGTAGTGTAGTGTATAGTGTAGTGTGTAGTGTAGTGTGTAGTGTAGTGTATAGTAGTGTAGTGTATAGTGTAGTGTATAGTAGTGTAGTGTATAGTGTAGTGTATAGTGTAGTGTATAGTGTAGTGTATGGTGTGTAGTGTATAGTGTAGTGTATAGTGTGTAGTGTAGTGTATATTGTGGTGTGTAGTGTAGTGTGTAGGGTAGTGTATAGTGCAGTGTATAGTGTAGTGTGTAGTGTAGTGTATAGTGTAGTAGTGTATAGTGTAGTGTATAGTGTAGTGTAGTGTATAGTGTAGTATAGTGTAGTGTATAGTGTAGTGTGTAGTGTAGTGTGTAGTGTAGTATAGTGTAGTGTATAGTGTAGTGTATAGTGTAGTGTATAGTGTAGAGTATAGTGTAGTGTGTATTGTATAGTGTAGTGTATAGTGTAGTGTATAGTGTATAGTGTAGTATAGTGTAGTGTATAGTGTAGTGTATAGTGTAGTGTATTGTGTAGTGTATTGTGTAGTGTATAGTGTAGTGTGTAGTGTAGTGTATAGTGTAGTATAGTGTAGTGTATAGTGTAGGGTAGTATATAGTGTAGTGTATAGTGTAGTGTAATGTATAGTGTAGTGTGTAGTGTAGTGTGTAGTGTAGTGTAGTATGTAGTGTAGTGTATAGTGTAGTGTATAGTGTAGTGTATAGTTTAGTGTATAGTGTGTAGTATAGTGTATTGTGTAGTGTATAGTGTAGTGTGTAGTGTAGTGTATTGTGTAGTGTATAGTGTAGTGTGTAGTGTAGTGTATAGTGTAGTGTATAGTGTAATGCATAGTGTGTAGTGTAGTGTATAGTGTAGTGTAGTGTGTAGTGTAGTGTATAGTGTAGTTTATAGTGTAGTGTAGTGTATAACGTAGTGTGTAGTGTATAGTGAAGTGTGTAGTGTAGTGTGTAGTGTATGGTGTATAGTGTAGTGTAGTGTGTAGTGTATAGTGTAGTGTGTAGTGTAGTTTATTAGTGTAGTGTGTAGTGTAGTGTATAGTGTAGTGTGTAGTGTAGTGTATAGTGTAGTGTCTAGTGTAGTGTGCAGTGTAGTGTATAGTGTAGTGTGTAGTGTATAGTGTAGTGTAGTGCATAGTGTAGTGTGTAGTGTAGTTTATTAGTGTAGTGTGTAGTGTATAGTGTAGTGTGTAGTGTAGTGTATAGTGTAGTGTATGGTGTGTAGTGTATAGTGTAGTGTATAGTGTGTAGTGTAGTGTGTAGTGTAGTGTATATTGTAGTGTGTAGTGTAGTGTGTAGTGTAGTGTATAGTGTAGTGTATAGTGTAGTGTGTAGTGTAGTGTGTAGTGTATAGTGTAGTAGTGTATAGTGTAGTGTATAGTGTAGTGTAGTGTATAGTGTAGTATAGTGTAGTGTATAGTGTAGTGTGTAGTGTAGTATAGTGTAGTGTAGTATAGTGTAGTGTATAGTGTAGTGTATAGTGTAGTGTATAGTGTAGAGTATAGTGTAGTGTGTAGTGTATAGTGTAGTGTATAGTGTAGTGTATAGTGTAGTATAGTGTAGTGTATAGTGTAGTGTATTGTGTAGTGTATAGTGTAGTGTGTAGTGTAGTGTATAGTGTAGTATAGTGTAGTGTATAGTGTAGGGTAGTATATAGTGTAGTGTATAGTGTAGTGTAATGTATAGTGTAGTGTGTAGTGTAGTGTGTAGTGTAGTGTAGTATGTAGTGTAGTGTATAGTGTAGTGTATAGTGTAGTGTATAGTTTAGTGTATAGTGTGTAGTATAGTGTATTGTGTAGTGTATAGTGTAGTGTGTAGTGTAGTGTATTGTGTAGTGTATAGTGTAGTGTGTAGTGTAGTGTATAGTGTAGTGTATAGTGTATAGTGTAGTGTATAGTGTAGTGTAGTGTGTAGTGTAGTGTATAGTGTAGTTTATAGTGTAGTGTAGTGTATAACGTAGTGTGTAGTGTATAGTGAAGTGTGTAGTGTAGTGTATGGTGTATAGTGTAGTGTAGTGTGTAGTGTATAGTGTAGTGTGTAGCGTAGTTTATTAGTGTAGTGTATAGTGTAGTGTGTAGTGTAGTGTATAGTGTAGTGTCTAGTGTAGTGTGTAGTGTAGTGTATAGTGTAGTGTGTAGTGTATAGTGTAGTGTAGTGCATAGTGTAGTGTGTAGTGTAGTGTATAGTGTAGTGTGTAGTGTAGTGTATAGTGTAGTGTATAGTGTAGTGTGTAGTGTAGTGTATAGTAGTGTAGTGTATAGTGTAGTGTATAGTAGTGTATAGTGTAGTGTAGTGTATAGTGTAGTGTGTAGTGTAGTGTATAGTGTAGTGTGTAGTGTAGTGTATAGTAGTGTAGTGCATAGTGTAGTGTGTAGTGTAGTGTATAGTGTAGTGTGTAGTGTAGTGTGTAGTGTAGTGTGTAGTGTAGTGTATAGTGTAGTGTAGTGTATAGTAGTGTAGTGTATAGTGTAGTGTATAGTAGTGTATAGTGTAGTGTAGTGTATAGTGTAGTGTATAGTGTAGTGTATAGTGTGTAGTGTATAGTGTAGTGTATAGTGTAATGTGTAGTGTATAGTGTAGTGTATAGTGTAGTGTATAGTGTAGTGTATAGTGTAGTGTAGTATATAGTGTAGTGTATAGTGTAGGGTGTAGTGTATAGTGTAGTGTATAGTGTAGTGTAGTGTATAGTGTAGTGTAGTGTATAGTGTAGTGTATAGTGTAGTGTAGTGTATAGTGTAGTGTATAGTGTTGTGTAGTGTGTAGTGTATAGTGTAGTGTAGTAATCGAGTTGCGTTGTCACTGCAGACGACCTCCCGACGTGGTTCCTTCTGCAGCGTCGAAGGCCCACGGGAGGGGTCCCCCACTGTGGCCTCCTACAAGGTACAGACCCCAGTCACTCACTCACACGTGGTGGTGGTGGTGGTGGTGATGGTGGTGGTAGTGGTGGTAGTGGTAATGGTGTTGGAGGTGATGGTGGTGGTGGTAGTGGTGGTGGTAGTAGTGGTGGTGGTGGTAGTAGTGGTGGTAGTGGTGGTAGTAGTGGTGGTGGTGGTGGTGGTAGTAGTGTTGGTGGTGGTGGTGGTAGTGGTGGAGGTGGTGGTAGTGGTGGTGGTGGTAGTGGTGGTGGTCTTGGTAGTAGTGGTGGTGGTGGTAGTGGTGGAGGTGATGGTGGTGGTGATGGTAGTGGTGGTAGTAGTGGTGGTAGTGGTGGTGGCACAGTAGGGGGCACAGGTGGTGCATCAGCCAGTTGTCTCAGTCATCTCAGTCAGTCGACCCGTGGCACCTGCTGGGTCTGCCCCGTGACCTCCTGCCAGGGGGCGTTCGACACTTCACGTGGCCTCAAGGTGCACATGGCCTGGCACAAGCGTCGTGGTGACGTCACCGCCACTTAGTTGCGAATGGCGGTTGTTGTTGTTGGTGGTAGTTGTGGTGGTAGTGGAGGTGGTGGTGGTGATAGTGGTGGTGGAGGTGGTAGTGGTGATAGTGGTGGTAGTGGTGGTAATAGTGGTGGTAGATGTGGTAGTGCTGGTGGTGATAGTGATGGTGATAGTGGTGGTGGTAATGGTGATTCAGGTGGTGGAGATGGTGGTGTGGGTATGGTGGTAATGGTAGTGATAGCGGTGGTGGTGGTAATGGTGATAGTGATGGTAGTGGTGGTGGTAGTGTTGGTAGTGGCGGTTGCAGTGGTGTCAGTGATAGTGGTGGTAGTGTTAGTGGTAAAAGTGGTGGGCTAGTTGAGGTGGTGGTGGTTATAATGTTGGTAGTGGTGGTAGTGGTGGTGGTAGTGGTGGTGTTGATGGTGGTAAAAGCCACTGCGAGTGGCCACGTGGAATGTTCGAACGCTCACCGCGGAGGAGAGGCTGCCACTCCTCTGTCGGGAGCTGGACCGGTACCGCCTGGATCTCTGTTGCATTCAGGAGGTCCGGTGGACTGTTTTAGATGTGTGTAGTGGAGGAGAGGCTGCCACTCCTCTGTCGGGAGCCGGACCAGTACTGCCTGGATCTCTGCGTCATTCAGGAGGTCCCGTGGGACCGGCTCTGGTGCCGGTCACCATGAGGGGTGTGGAAAGTCCTCCAGTCGGTGGCAGGAGAATGCCAATTTGACCAGGGTGTGGCTACTCTTTGGTTCTTATTTCGGTAAAGTCACGTATCAAAAGAAAGTAATACGTTAAATACTAGCATACAACGTTTCGATTGCAACACAAGCAATCATCATCAGGTATAAATGAAATAGAAACACAAATCTAGTATACTTAGAAATGTAATACAACAGAGAGTCGGATAACATAACAGTCAACACCCTATTATGTTATCCGACTCTCTGTTGTATTACATGACATTTCTAAGTCTACTATATTTGTGTTTCTATTTCTTTTATACCTGACGATGATTGCTTGTGTTGCAATCGAAACGTCGTCGTATGCTCGTATTTAATTTATTACTTTCTCTTGATACGTCACTTTACCGAAAGAACCACCAAAGAGTAACTCCTGCAGTCACGAACGCTCCAAATTAAGCAGGGAGTGGCTCTCTGATCCACATAATGTGGAGGGTGGGGGTGGTGGTGGTTGCGGGGCTTGGGAGCGTGGCGGTTCAGGTGTGGCTCCAGCGGTGGAGAGGTTGGTGGAGGATCTGGAGGCAAATATGGAGGACCGGCTGACACTACTGTTTATCCATTGGAACCTCATTTGCCAGTAAAAAATATGTTAATTTTTTTTTTACACTTTTATCTGGCAACAAAACTGAAACCTTTTTTCGTCAGTTTTGCTGCTAGATAGAAGGGTAAAAAACCAATTATCACTGCTGTTTCTCTTTCTGTCTTTCTGTCTCTTTGCTTGTCTCTTTGTCTCTCTCTCTCTCTGTGTCTGTCTCACTCTTTGTCTCTCTCTCTCTCTCTCTATGCATCTCTCTCTGTCTTTCTGTATCTGTCTGTCTGTCTCTCTCTCTCTGTCTCTCACTGTCTCTCTGTCTCTGTTTGTCTCTCTATCTATCTCTGTGTCTGTGTCTCTCTCTCTGTGTCTCACTCTGTGTGTGTTTGTGTGTGTCTGTGTGTGTGTCTGTGTGTGTGTGTCTCTGTGTGTGTCTCTGTGTGTGTGTCTCTGTGTGTCTCTGTGCGAAGGGCAACGTGGTGGTGGTGAAGCCCATCCTTAGAAAGAAGATCGACGTCTCCAGGAAGTTGCTGCTCGAGCTGAAGCACGTGAGTGTGTAGTGTATAGTGTAGTGTGTAGTGTAGTGTGTAGTGTAGTGTGTAGTGTATAGTGTAATGTATAGTGCAGTGTGTAGTGTAGTGTATAGTGTAGTGTATAGTGTAGTGTATAGTGTAATGTATAGTGTAGTGTGTAGTGTAGTGTATAGTGTAGTGTATAATGTAGTGTGTAATGTATAATGTAGCGTGTAGTGAAGTGTATAGTGTAGTATGTAGTGTAGTGTATAGTGTAGTGTATAATGTATAATGTAGTGTATAGTGTCGTGTATAGTGTAGTGTATATATATAGTGTAGTGTATAGTGTATAGTATATATGTAGTGCTGAACTTTACGCGGACAACTTATTCCTTTTCTGTGGTCACTTTATTTTGTCCAACTCGGCACATTTCGCCACCATCCTCTAGCGCATCCTCCGCTCCCTCCCTCGCTCGCTCCACCTCCCTCGCTCGCTCCGTATCTCCCGACTCTCCTCTCTGCTTCTCCGTCCCACTCCGACTGTCTCTCGTTCGGCGTCTTCTACTCCACTGCTACTCCACACTTCTTCTTCTGCTCCGACCGACTCCGTCCAGCTCCCAGGCACAACTTCCCGTCTCGCTCTCACGCTCCCCTATTTATCCCCCTCCTCATGTTGGCGTCATCTGGCCCAACACCATGTGAGACTAGGCTCTAAGGAAAGCTGTCTCGGGTGTGGACCAATCAACTTCAAGGACAGTGCACATACATTATCAGAGTTGTGTGTTTTGTTTGCATTACGACCGCAGGTATTGTGGTCTATGCAAACATGACTCCTTGTAAAAAAGGTGTCAGTTTTGTTGCCAGATAGAAGGGTAAAAAAACAATTATCATATTTTTTACTGGCAAATGAGGTTCCAATGCAATTTGCAATTAATTAACCAGCGTCCCCCCCCCCCCGATACCCACAGCCACCACCATCACCTGCCCCCATTCCCAGACTTAAGGGCGCCATGTTGTCCCTGACAACAGCAATCGGCCAATCACGGCCCTGCATCCCTAATTGCCTAACGGGTCGTCTCCGTCTCAATCGTTGTCCCCCAGCAACAGCGGCCGGACCCGGTACGACCCCACTGCTCCCAGCCCGCACGTGTTGACAATTACCCCCCTTGGCGAGCGTTAAAACACCGCATATAGTAGTGTGTAGTGTAGTGTGTAGTGTAGTGTGTAGTAGTGTATTGTAGTGTATAGTAGTGTAGTGTATAGTGAAGTGTATAGTAGTGTATTGTAGTGTATAGGGTAGTGTATAGTGTAGTGTATAGTAGTGTATTGTAGTGTATAGTGTAGTGTATAGTAGTGTATTGTAGTGTATAGTGTAGTATATAGTGAAGTGTATAGTAGTGTATTGTAGTGTATAGTGTAGTGTATAGTGAAGTGTATAGTAGTGTATTGTAGTGTATAGTGTAGTGTATAGTGTAGTGTATAGTAGTGTATTGTAGTGTATAGCGTAGTGTGTAGTGTAGTGTATTGTTTAGTAGTGTGTATAGTGTAGTGTATAGTAGTGTATAGGGTAGTGTATAGTGTAGTATGTAGTGTAGAGAATATTGTAGTATTTAGTATAGTGTATAGTAATGTATTGTAGTGTATAGGGTAGTGTGTAGTGTATTGTTTAGTAGTGTGTAAAGTGTGGTGTATAGTAGTGTAGTGTATAGTGTATAGTAGTGTATAGTGTAGTGTATAGTAGTGTAGTGTATAGTGTAGTGTTTAGTAGTGTAGTGTATAGTGTAGTTAATTGTATAGTGTAGTGTGTAGTGTATAGTGTGGTGTATAGTAGTGTAGTGTATAGTGTAGTGTGCAGTAGTGTTTAGCAGTGTCAGTAATCTCACACCCCCCCCCCCTCTCCCCCCCTCTGCCCCCCACGTGGTGTGAAGATGCGCGACCTTCAGAGTGACCACGTGACTCGCTTCGTGGGAGCTTCCCTGCAGCCCCCCCACGCCTTCATCCTCACCGAGTACTGCCCAAGGGGGAGCCTCAAGGTGGGAGCAGGGCCTGGGAGATGTTGACTACCTCGCCTGGTACACAGGAGGTCGTGGGTTCCATGCTGAGATGTTGACTACATCGCCTGGTACACGGGAGGTCGTGGGTTCCATGCTGAGATGTTGACTGCCTCGCCTGGTACACAGGAGGTCGTGGGTTCCATGCTGAGATGTTGACTACATCGCCTGGTACACAGGAGGTCGTGGGTTCCATGCTGAGATGTTGACTGCCTCGCCTGGTACACGGGAGGTCGTGAGTTCAATGCTGAGATGTTGACTACATCGCCTGGTACACAGGAGGTCGTGGGTTCAATGCTGAGATGTTGACTACCTCGCCAGGTACACAGGAGGTCGTGGGTTCCATGTTGACTACCTCGCCTGGTGTACAGGAGGTCGTGGGTTCAATGTTGACTACCTCGCCTGGTGCACAGGAGGTCGTGGGTTCAATGTTGACTACCTCGCCTGGTACACAGGAGGTCGTGGGTTCCATACTGAGATGTTGACTACCTCGCCTGGTACACAGGAGGTCGTGGGTTCCACGCTGAGATGTTGACTACCTCGCCTGGTACGCAGGAGGTCGTGGGTTCAATGCTGAGATGTTGACTACCTCGCCTGGTACGCAGGAGGTCGTGGGTTCAATGCTGAGATGTTGACTACATCGCCTGGTACACAGGAGGTCGTGGGTTCAATGTTGAGATGTTGACTACCTCGCCTGGTGCACAGGAGGTCGTGGGTTCCATGCTGAGATGTTGACTGCCTCGCCTGGTACACAGCAGGTCGTGGGTTCCATGTTGACTGCCTCGCCTGCTGTACAGGAGGTCGTGGGTTCAATGTTGACTACCTCGCCTGGTGCACAGGAGGTCGTGGGTTCAATGTTGACTACCTCGCCTGGTGTACAGGAGGTCGTGGGTTCAATGTTGACTACCTCGCCTGGTGCACAGGAGGTCGTGGGTTCAATGTTGACTACCTCGCCTGGTGTACAGGAGGTCGTGGGTTCAATGTTGACTACCTCGCCTGGTACACAGGAGGTCGTGGGTTCCATGCTGAGATGTTGACTACCTCGCCTGGTACACAGGAGGTCGTGGGTTCCACGCTGAGATGTTGACTACATCGCCTGGTACGCAGGAGGTCGTGGGTTCAATGCTGAGATGTTGACTACCTCGCCTCGTACGCAGGAGGTCGTTGGTTAAATCCCAGACCCAGACGATGCCTGCTGCTGCTGCTGCTGGTTATGTTTGTAGTCTGTGTCTCTCTCCCCGTGATGGTCGCCGCGTGGATTTGTCTCCGGAAGTAGCTGACTGCTGCTCTCAATATCCACGTGCTGAGCCACTTGGTAGAGCTGCTATCATGTGTGATGGCCTGGTCGCTTATGAGTGGTTGGGTGAATGGGTGAGTGGGAGGCTGAGTGAGTTAGTGAGTGAGAGGCTGAGTGAGTTAGTGAGTGAGAGGCTGAGTGAGATAGTGGCTGAGTGAGTGAGTGAGAGGCTGAGTGAGTTAGTGGCTGAGTGAGTTAGAGACTGAGTGAGTGGCTGAGTGGGTGAGTGGGTGAGTGAGTGGCTGAGTGAGTGAGTGAATGAGTGAGTGAATGAGTGAGTGAATGAGTGGGTGAGTGATTGAATGGGTGAGTGAGTGGTTGTGTGTGTGTATTAGTGTGTGTATTAGTGTGTGTGTGTGTCTGTGTGTTTGTGTGTTCCCGCAGGACATCCTAGAGAACTCGGCCATCTCCCTCGACTGGCTGTTCCGATATTCACTCCTCAACGACATCGTCAAGGTAGCCTCGTGCACCTAGCCTGGCACAGCGCTACACGACACGTGACACCTGCAGGGGCTGACTTGTTACCAGCACCACCACAACCACCACCACCACCACCGCTACTACCACCACTACCACCACCGCTACCACCATCACCACTACCACCACGACAACCACAACCATCACTACCACCACCACCACTACTACTACTACCACCACTACTACCACTACTACCACCACCACTACCCCCACCACAACTACCACCACTACCACCACCGCTACCACCACCACTACCACTACCCCCACCGCTACCACCACCACCACGACAACCACGACCACCACTACCACCACCACTACCACCACCGCTACCACCACCACTACCACTACCCCCACCACAACCACCACCACTACCACTACCACCACCGCTACCACCACCACCACGACAACCACGACCACCACTACCACCACCACTACCACCACCACCACCACCACCACTACCTCCACCACTACCACTACCACAACCACCACCACGACAACCACGACCATCACTACCACCACCACTACCACCACCACTACCACCACCGCTACCACCACCACTACCACTACCACCACCGCTACCACCACCACTACCACTACCCCCACCGCTACCACCACCACCACGACAACCACGACCACCACTACCACCACCACTACCACCACCACCACCACTACCCCCACCATAACCACCACCACTACCACTACCACCACTGCCTCCACCACCACTACCACCACCACCACTACTACTACCACCACCACTACCATCACCACCACCACTACCACCACCACTACCACCACCACCAATCGCTACCACTGCTGTTGTTGGTGGTGGCCACGAGAGGGATTCTACTCGTGGTCTCTGCCGTGGTTCGTGGCGCTGTGGGCATCGGCAGTAGCTGTAGCAGTAGGACACACACACACAGACACACCTACACACACACACAGACACAACAACAACAACAACCGCCATTCGCCACTAAGTGGCGGTGACGTCACCACGATGCTTGTGCCAGGCCAAGTGCACCTTGAGGCCACGTGAAGTGTCGAACGCCCGCTGGCAGGAGGTCACGGGGCAGACCCAGGTGCCACGGGTCGACTGACCGAGATGACCGAGATGACTGGCTGATGCACCACCTGTGCCCCCTACTGTGCCAACTTGCTGTGCTTTAGTCACCCGGCGCTCCGCTCGTTGTTGTGAGCGTCGCTCCTCCGCCCTCCGTTGTTGTTGGAGGGCGACTGCCTCCAACTGCCCAGTAGCGTTCTTCACGAGCCTCCTCCACTGAGGCCGATCTTGACACCGCTGGTACCGGTCATCGGCAAGTCCACTCAGCTCCACGTCCTCCTGTACCACGTCACTCCATCTCTTCTCCAGCCCGTGCCGCGCCCGTCTAGCCCCCTCGATCCGGCCGAACAAAAGCTGTTTAGGCATGCGGTGGCTGGGCATGCGGGCTACAAGACACACACAGACACACACACACAGACACACACACACAGACACACACACACAGGGACACACACAGACACACACACAGAGACACACACACAGACACACACACACCCACACACACACACAAACACACACACACCCAGAGAGCTCGTCACAGTGTCGCCGCTTGATGCGTTCCTTATCCACGCTCGCTCGAGCACGAATCAGGCTCTGATCTGTCACAGATCGAGCTCTGATCGAGCATGGATCGAGGAACGAACCGAACGTGTGTGTCTGTGTCTGTTTGTGTGTTTGTGTGTGTCTGTGTGTGTCTGTATGTGTGTGTCTGTGTGTGTGTGTCTGTCTGTGTGTCTGTGTGTGTGTGTATCTGTATGTGTGTGTCTCTGTGTGTGTGTCTGTGTCTGTGTGTGTTTCTGTATGCGTGTCTCTGTGTGTGTGTGTCTGTGTGTGTGCTTGTGTGTGTCTGTGTGTGTGTTTGTGTGTGTGTCTCTGTGTGTGTCTGTGTGTGTGTGTATCTGTGTGTGTGTCTGTATGTGTGTCTCTGTGTGTGTGTCTGTGTGTGTCCCTGTGTCTGTGTGTCTGTGTGTGTGTGTCTGTGTGTGTGTGTCTGTGTGTGTCTCTGTGTGTGTGTGTCTGTGTGTGTCTGTCTGTGTGTCTGTGTGTGTCTGTGTGTGTGTGTCTGTGTGTGTGTGTGTCTGTGTGTCTGTGTGTGTGTCTGTGTGTCTGTGTGTCTGTGTGTGTGTCTCTGTGTCTGTGTGTGTGTGTCTGTGTGTCTCTGTGTGTCTGTGTCTTTGTGTGTGTGTCTGTGTGTGTGTGTCTGTGTCTGTGTGTGTGTCTGTGAGTGTGTGTCTGTGTGTGTGTGTGTCTGTGTGTGTGTGTGTAGGCGATGCAGGTGCTACACGGCAGCGTGATAGTGTCCCACGGCTCTCTGTCGTCCTCCACGTGCGTCGTCAACTCGCGATTCGCCCTCAAGGTGACGGACTACGGCCTGCCCAGCCTGAGGGCCCACAGGCCCAGCCTGAGGGCCCACGGGCCTGGCCTGAAGGCCCACGGGCTCGACCGCCGGGGAGCCAGGGACGCCTACGCCAGTGAGAGACACTCACTGTTCACTCACTGTTCACTCACTGTTCACTTACTACAAAGAGATGCTGTTCACTTACTACAGAGAGACATTCACTGATCTCTGTGTGTGTCTGTGTGTGTGTCTCTTTGTGTGTGTGTCTGTGTGTGTGTGTCTGTGTGTGTCTGTGTGTGTGTGTCTGTGTATCTGTCTGTGTGTGTGTCTGTGTGTGTGTCTCTGTCTGTGTGTCTCTGTGTGTGTGTCTGTGTGTGTATCTGTGTCTGTGTGGGTGTCTCTTTCTGTGTGTCTGTGTGTCTGTGTGTGTGTCTCAGAGTGGCTGTGGACAGCCCCCGAGTTGCTGCGCTCCGAGCGGCCTCCACCGCAGGGCACCCAGCGGGGAGACGTCTACAGCTTCGCCATCATCACACAGGTGACGTCACATCACCATCATCACCACCACCACCATCATCACCATCATCACCATCATCACCACTATCATCACCATCATCATCACCACCATCATCACCATCATCATCACCACCACCACTATCACCATCATCACCATCACCACCATCATCACCATCATCACCATCATCACCACCATCACCACCATCACCATCATCACCATCATCACCACCATCATCACCATCATCATCACCATCATCATCACCACCATCACCACCATCACCACCATCATCATCACCATCATTATCACCACCATCACCATCATCACCATCATCACCATCATCATCACCATCACCACCATCACCACCATCACTACCATCACCACCATCACCACCATCATCATCACCACCATCACCACCATCACCATCATCACAATCATCATCATCACCATCACCATCATCACCACCATCACCACCATCACTACCATCACCACCATCACTACCATCACCACCATCACCGTCATCACCATCACCCAGCGAGGAGATATCTACAGGGGGTCTCTGTGGGTCTCTGAGGGTATCTGTAGGTCTCTGTAGGTCTCTGTAGGTCTCTGTGGGTTTCTGTGGGTCTCTGTAGGTCTCTGTGGGTCTCTGTGGGTCTCTGTGGGTTTCTGTGGGTCTCTGTGGGTTTCTGTGGGTCTCTGTAGATCTCTGTGTGTCTCTGTGTGTTTCTGTAGGTCTTTGTGGGTCTCGATTTAAAGCTTTCGTGACTGCAGGGATTCATCTTCTTGGTTCTTTCGGTAAAGTCACGTAGAAGGGAAGTAATAAAATAATAAAAATACTTCCCTTCTACGTGACTTTACCGAAAGAACCAAGAAGACTTTGTGGGTCTGTGTAGGTCTCTATGGGTCTCCGTGGGTCTGTGTAAGTCTACGTGAGTCTCTATGGGTCTCTATGCATCTATTTGGGTCTCTGTGGGTCTCTGTGAATACTCCATGGGTCTCCGCGGGTCTCTACGGGCGAGCCTACATGTGTGTCTGTGTGTGTGTGTGTCTGTGTGTGTGTGTCTGTATCTGTGTGTGTATGTGTGTATGTGTGTGTCTGTGTGTGTGTCTGTGTGTGTGTGTGTGTCTGTGTGTGTGTGTCTGTGTCTGTGTGTGTCTGTGTGTCTGTGTGTGTGTGTGTCTGTGTGTGTGTGTCTGTGTCTGTGTGTGTCTGTGTGTCTGTGTCTGTGTGTGTGTCTGTGTGTGTGTCTGTGTGTGTCTGTGTGTGTGTCTGTGTGTGTGTCTGTGTGTGTGTGTCCGTGTGTGTGTCTGTGTGTGTGTCTGAATGTGTGTCTGTGTGTGTGTGTCTGTGTGTGTGTCTGTGTGTGTGTGTGTCTGTGTTCTATGTCGATGTGATCTTCACAGGAAGTCGCTCTCCGGCAGGGACCCTTCTACCTGCAAGGGCAGCAGCTGAGCCCCAAAGGTTAAAGAGCAGACAAAGGTCCCCTGTAAAGCCTCCAGCAGGCGATAGGGGGCAAGTGATGTTAGTGGTAGCGAGTTGCCGCACATACAGACACACACACACAGTCACACACACAGACACAACAACAACAACAACAACCTCCATTCACCACTAAGTGGCGGTGACATCACCACGACGCTTGTGCCAGGCCATGTGCACCTTGAGGCCACGTGAAGTGTCGAACGCCCGCTGGCAGGAGGTCACGGGGCAGACCCAGGTGCCACGGGTCGACTGACTGAGATGACCGAGACGACTGGCTGATGCACCACCTGTGCCCCCTACTGAACCAACTTGCTGTGCTTTAGCCACCCGGCGCTCCGCTCGTTGTTGTGAGCGTCGCTCCTCCGCCCTCCGTTGTTGTTGGAGGGCGACTGCCTCCAACTGCCCAGTAGCAGCGTCCTTCACGAGCCTCCTCCACAGAGGCCGATCTTGACACCGCTGGTACCAGTGATCGGCAAGTCCACTCAGCACCACATCCCCCTGTACCACATCACTCCATCTCTTCTCTAGCCCGTGCCGCGCCCGTTTACCCCCCTCGATCCTGCCGAATAAAAGCTGTTTAGGCATGCGGTGGCTGGGCATGCGGGCTACATGACCCAGCCAATGCAGCCTTGCCTGCCGGAGGAGCTCACCGATGGGATTAGTGAGTTCCTCACACAACCCAGCCTGGTTAAACCCAGGATGGATCATAGGCAGGCCAGCCTAAATGTTTCTAACCGGCGAAGATGCTCCATTAGGGGGGTCCACGTTTCGCAAGTGTAGAGAAGGGAGGGAATGACTGTGTCCGAGAAGACCTGAAGCTTCGTGCGGAGCGCAGACCAGGTAGCTTCCACAAAGCGTTACGCAGCCGATTAAAAGATAATGCCACTCGACTGATTCGGAGTAAGACCTCTGCTGCTAAACTGTAGCCTGTCATGAGTACACTGCCCAGGTATGGGAAACTCTCCACTCTCTCCACAACTGCCCTATCACCGATTGGGAGTTGTGGGGGTGGAGTGTCCGATGGTACAAAATATCCAGGCAGGTGCTTAGTTTTGGTGGGGCTGATGGTAAGGCCCCACCTCTTAGTGGCACGCTCCAGGTTCAGCAGCAGCGCATCCAACTCCTCCTCTGAGTGAGCAGCAATTATGAGATCATCGGCATACATAACGTGGTTGAGCAATAGGGAGCCATCCCTTGACCACACCCGGGCATCGATCAGCCTCCCATTATATCTGTAGAATGGAAATTCCTCCGCTACAGCTATTGAAGGCTTCATGAACTACGTGGTCAAAATAGATGTTAAATAATGTGGGAGCCAGAGGACATCCCTTTCACACCCCAAGGTGTACAGGGAATGGCTCTGACTCCCGGCCACGTAGTTTTACCCGGGCCTGCTCACCATCATGAAGGTCCTTAATGAGCGTAAGCAGAAGGTCAGGGACTCCAAAAGCACGAAGAACAACCCAGAGCCCAGGCCTACTGATGGTATCATAGGCCTTGACCAGGTCAATGAAGCAGAAATGTGGATCTTGTAGGAATTCCCTACACTTCTGCTGTAGCAGATGGACAGAATATATGGCATCTGTGCAGGACCGCCCTTTCCTGAAACCGCATTGGGGCTCCGCAAGCCTCTCCTCAGCGTGCCTAGCAAGGCGATGTTGAATAATCCTTGCCAGGACCTTTCCCGGCACATTGAGGAGTGAGATGCCCCTGTAGTTGTTACAGTCTGTGTGCGGTCACCCTTCTTAAAGAGGGGGACCACCAGGGCATCCTTCCAGTCCTGCGGAACTCGTCCAGTGGTCCAGACTGTTGTTATCATGTCATGTAGGGCAGTCTGTGCACAAACGCCACCCTCCCTCAGCATTTCACTTGGGAGATCATCTCTGCCCGGTGCCTTTCCTGGTCTCAGACTCCGGATCGCCTTCAGTACTTCCTCAACAGATGGCACCTCAGCCAGCCACTCACACGGGGTGAATTCCTCCTCCAATATTTGAGGCACCGCAGCCTCAGCAGGGTTATCCCCACTTTGTGCCATGATGTTTTCCTGGCTGAGAGATTTCCCCTCCCCCAGGACCTCACAGAAATGCTCAGCAAATCTGCAAACCTCTTCTTGGGGGTCGGAGATTGGATCACGGTTCTTTCCTCTAATGATGGTAATAGGTGTGGCGCTGCAGGTTACTTTTTTGATGGAGATAAATAGTGATTTTTGATCGTGGGCCACTGAGGCAGACTCCATCTCCTCAGCAACCCACAACCACCACCCATCCTTGAAGCGCCTCCCGGCTCTCCGAGCGAAGGTTGCGGTAAGCCTCATTCTCTGATGTGGGATGCTGCAGAAGATTAGAGTGGGCCTTTCGCTTTTTCTCAACAATCCTGAACACCTCCTCTGTCAGCCAGGGTCTCTGCGGAGGTCTGGACCATGTACCGAAAGCAGCCATTGCAGCTGCATGAGCCACAGTCCTAAACCTCGCCCATTTACCCTCGACATCAGGAGGATTGGGGGACGATGCCAACCCCAGCCACAAGCGATGATGAAATTCTCACTTGCAACTTACATCAGCTAGCTGAGACCAGGCCACCTTAGGTTGGAATGGGGTCTTGGGTGTACACCCACCACCGGAGTGGAAGAAAGGCATGCGCATCTTACAGATGACAAGTCGATGGTCAGAGGGCAGATCAGCTCCACGGTAGGTCCTGGTGTCAAGCACATGGGCTCGCATCCGCTTGTCCGTCACTATGTAGTCCAGCAGATGTTCTTGCTTGGACCCGGCATGCATTCATGATGTTGTGTGGATGCGCCGATGCCAGAACAGCGTGTTGGTAATTACAAGCCCATGGGCTGCACAAAAATCTAGCAGCCTCCTACCGTTGTTATTGAGCTGATCTGACCCATGCCTTCCAATCACTCCAGACCAGGTGCCAGCATCATGACCAACTCGGGCATTGAAGTCACCCAACAAGATGACTCTATCCCGAGGGGCCACTTTAGCCAGCACCTGTGACAGGTCATCGAAGGCATCTGACTCATCGGCCTTGCCTGCATCCCTCCACGGATGTTCGTCTTCAGTGGGAGCATAAGTAACCACGACCACCACTCCTCACCTCCGGTTGATGGGAATGCGAGCACAAAGTAGCCTTGGGCTTACAGCTTCCCACACCTCACCGCTACGCTCCCACATCCCCTTCATTTTTTTGTTCAGTAGAAGAGCCACTCCCTGTTGTTAAGGCAGTCTCCTGCCCCGAGTAGAGGACTGCCCACCCCTCATGGTGGCAGGAGCCAGAGCCGGTCCACCGGACCTCCTGAATGCCACAGAGATCCAGGCGATACCGGTCCAGCTCCCGACAGAGGAGTTGCAGCCTCTCCTCCGCAGTGAGCATTCGAACATTCCACGTGGCCATCTGTAGTGGCTTTTTGTTGTTTCTGGAGGAGCCTCGAGGGTAAAGATTCAATCTACTGGCTCCGCCAATTGGGGTTTGGCCAGGAGACGTCATAGACGCCTGTCCCCTCGGGACCTCCGGCACAAGCTTATTTATTACATATTTTTCACGTGGGTTTGTGGTAATTTATTGAAGGTGGAGGGGTTACCAGCCCCTCGCACCCGTCCAGAGCTCCAATTTAGCCGCTGTGGTGGTCACCAACGCCCACGGCAGCGTTGCCCGTCCGGCACCATGAGGAGGTAGGGGGTTGTTTTTGCTGGACTACAGACACACAGAGACACACACACACAGGCACACACGCACACAGACACACACACAGTCACACAGACACACAGACACACACAGACACACAGCCTGTTACAGACTGTTGGGGCAAGTGATGTTAGAAAGCAGCGCCTATTTAGTGAGTGGCTGAGTGAGTAGCTAAGTGAGTGGCTGAGTGAGTGAGTGGCTGGGTGAGTGTGTCTGAGTGAGTGTGTGAGTAAGTGAGTGTCTGAGTGAGTAAGTGGCTGAGTGAGTGTCTGAGTGAGTGTCTGAGTAAGTGAGTGGCTGAGTGAGTGGGTGAGTGGCTGAGTGAGTGTCTGAGTGAGTGTCTGAGTGAGTCAGTGACTGAGTGAGTGGCTGAGTGAGTGGCTGAGTGAGTCGGTGGCTGAGTGAGTGCGTGTCTGAGTGAGCGAGTGAGTGGCTGACTGAGTGGCTGAGTGAGTGAGTGTCTGAGTGTCTGAGTGAGTGAGTGTCTGAGTGAGTGAGTGAGTGGCTGAGTGAGTGGCTGAGTGAGTGAATGGCTGAGTGAGTGAATGGCTGGGTGAGTCAGTGAGTGTGTGAGTGAGTGAGTGACTGAGTGTCTGAGTGAGTGAGTGAGTGGCTGAGTGAGTGACTGAGTGAGTGACTGAGTGAGTGACTGAGTAAGTGAGGGTCTAAGTGAGTAAGTGGCTGAATGAGTGTCTGAGTGAGTGAGTTGTCTGAGTGAGCGAGTGAGTGGCTGACTGAGTGGCTGAGTGAGTGAGTGTCTGAGTGTCTGAGTGAGTGAGTGAGTGGCTGAGTGAGTGGCTGAGTGACTGAGTGAGTGAGTGTCTGAGTGAGTGAGTGTCTGAGTGAGTGACTGAGTGTCTGAGTTGAGTGACTGAGTGCGTGATCTCTGCCACATGCACAGAGGTGGTGCTGGAGGTGCAGAGGGAAGGTCGCCAGCCCCCACTGCGCCCTTCTCTGGACCCCGTCGTGTCTGGTGCTGACCCTCTGCCTGAGCTCGCTCGCCTCGCCGCTCGCTGCTGGGACGAGAAGCCGGAGCTGCGGCCGGACTTCAGTGCCATCCGCCAGGCCATGCACAGACTCAACAGGTGCGTGCAGTCAACCAGCCACTCACCCAGCCACTCACTCACTCACTCAGCAACTCAGCCACTCACTCAGCCACTCAGTCACTCAGTCACTCACTCAGCCACTCAGTCACTCACTCAGACACTCACTCACACAGCCACTCACTCAGCCACTCACTCACCCACTCAGCCACTCATCTCTCACCACAGCGGACAGACCTCCAACCTGCTTGACCAGCTGCTGTGTCCCATGACTCAGTACACCGCCACTCACTCACTCACTCGCCCACTAACTCACTCACTCACTAACTCACTAACTCACTCTCTCTCTCACTAACTCACTCTCTCTCACTAACTCACTCACTAACTCACTCACTCACCCATCTCTCACCACCACAGCGGACAGACCTCCAACCTGCTTGACCAGCTGCTGTGCCGCATGACTCAGTACACAGCCACTCTCGAGCAGCTGGTGGAGGAGCGCACAGCGGACTACCTGGAGGAACGGGCCCGGGCCGAGAACATCGTCTACCAGATCCTGCCCCGGTGGGCCGCGTCACTACGTAGTGCATAGTGTAGTGTAGTGGGTAGTGTAGTGGGTAGTGTAGTGTGTAGTGTATAGTGTAGTGGGTAGTGTAGTGTAGTGGGTAAGGTAGTGTAGTAGGTAGTGTAGTGTGTAGTGGGTAGTGTAGTCGGTAGTGTAGTGTAGTGGGTAATGTAGTGTGTAGTGTGTAGTGTAGTGTATAGTGTAGTGTGTAGTGTAGTGTATAGTGTAGTGTAGTGGGTAGTGTAGTGGGTAGTGTAGTGTGTAGTGTAGTGGGTAGTGTTTAGTGTAGTGTGTAGTGTAGTGTGTAGTGTAGTGTAGTGTGTAGTGTAGTGTGTAGTGTAGTGTGTAGTAGGTAGTGTAGTGTGTAGTGTAGTGTGTAGTGTAGTGTGTAGTGTGTAGTGTAGTGTGTAGTGTAGTGGGTAGTGTAGTGTATAGTGTAGTGGGTAGTGTTGTGTGTAGTGTAGTGTATAGTGTAGTGTATAGTGTAGTGAGTAGTGTAGTGTAGTGGGTAGTGTATAGTGTAGTGTGTAGTGTAGTGTATAGTGTAGTGTAGTGGGTAGTATAGTGTAGTGTATAGTGTAGTGTATAGTGTAGTGAGTGTATAGTGTAGTGTATAGTGTAGTGTATAGTGTAGTATATAGTGTAGTGTATAGTGTAGTGTATAGTGTAGTGTAGTGTATAGTGTAGTATATAGTGTAGTGTATAGTGTAGTGTATAGTGTAGTGTATAGTGTAGTGTATAGTGTAGTGTATAGTGTAGTGTATAGTGTAGTGTGTTGAGTGTAGTGCAGTGTGTAGTTTAATATATGCCATTGTATGTTGTGCCATAGAGTTGCGTTGAGTTGAGTTGCATTGAGTTGAGTTGCATTAAGTTCCATTGAGCTGAATTGCGTTGCATTCATTTGCAGTGAGTTGCATTGAGTTGCATTGCATTGAGTTGCAGTGAGTTGCATTGAGTTGCATTGAGTTGCACTGAGTTGCATTGAGTTGCGTGTCGTTGCAGCACTGTGGCTGAGCAGCTGAAGAGGGGACAGAGCGTGGTGGCAGAGGCGTTCCACTCCGTCTCAGTCTACCTGAGTGACATCGTCGGCTTCACAGCTCTGTCTGCTGAGAGCACTCCCATGCAGGTGCCTTGAGACACACACAGACACACAGACACACAGACACACACAGAGACACACACACAGTGACACACACACAGAGACACACACACAGAGACACACACACAACAACAACCGCCATTCGCCACTAAGTGGCGGTGACGTCACCACGATGCTTGTGCCAGGCCAAGTGCACCTTGAGGCCACGTGAAGTGTCGAACGCCCGCTGGTAGGAGGTCACGGGGCAGACCCAGGTGCCACGGGTCGACTGACCGAGATGACCGAGATGACTGGCTGATGCACCACCTGTGCCCCCTACTGTACCAACTTGCTGTGCTTTAGCCACCCGGCGCTCCGCTCGTTGTTGTGAGCGTCGCTCCTCCGCCCTCCGTTGTTGTTGGAGGGCGACTGCCTCCAACTGCTCAGTAGCGTCCTTCACGAGCCTCCTCCACTGAGGCCGATCTTGACACCGCTGGTAAAAGTCATCGGCAAGTCCACTCAGCTCCACGTCCTCCTGTACCACATCACTCCATCTCTTCTCTAGCCCGTGCCGCGCCCGTCTAGCCCCCTCAATCCGGCCGAACAAAAGCTGTTTAGGCATGCGGTGGCTGGGCATGCGGGCTACATGACCCAGCCAACGCAGCCTTGCCTGCCGTAGGAGCTCACTGATGGGACTTTTCCCAGATCTTTCAAGGATTTGTGAGCTCCTCACACAATCCAGCCTGGTTAAACCCAGGATGGATCGTAGGCAGGCCAGCCTAAATGTTTCCAACCGGCGAAGATGCTCCACTAGGGGGGTCCACGTTTCGCAAGCTTAGAGAAGGGAGGGAATGACCGTGGCCGAGAAGACCTGAAGCTTCGTGCGGAGCGACAGACCAGGTAGCTTCCACACAGCGTTACGCAACCGATGAAAAGATATTGCCGCTCGACTGATTCGGAGTGAGACCTCTGCTGATAAACTGGAGCCGGTCATAAGCACACTGCCCAGGTATGGGAAACTCTCCACTCTCTCCACAACTGCCCCATCACCAATTGGGAGTTGTGGGGGTGGAGTGTCCGATGGTACAAAATACCCAGGCAGGTGCTTAGTTTTGGTGGGGCTGATGTTAAGGCCCCACCTCTTAGTGGCACGCTCCAGTCTCAGCAGCAGCGTCTCCAACTCCTCTTCTGAATGAGCAGCTATTACCAAATCATCGGCATACATAACGTGGTTGACCAATAGGGAGCCATCCCTTGATCGCACCCGGGCATCGATCAGCCTCCCATTATATCTGTACCAAATGGAAATTCCCCCAGTACAGCTATTGAAGGCTTCACGAACTACGCGGTCAAAATAGATGTTAAATAATGTGGGAGCCAGAGGACATCCCTGTCGCACCCCAAGGTGTACAGGGAAAGGCTCCGACTCCCGGCCACGTAGTTTTACCCGGGCCCGCTCACCATCATGAAGGTCCTTAATGATCGTGAGCAGAGGGTCAGGGACTCCGAAAGCACGAAGAACAACCCAGAGCCCAGTCCTACTGATGGTATCATAGGCCTTGACCAGGTCAATAAAGCAGAGATGTAGGTCTTTTTGGAATTCCCTACACCTCTGCTGTAGCAGACGGACAGAAAATATGGCATCTGTGCAGGACCGCCCTTTCCTGAAACCGCATTGGGGCTCCGCAAGCCTCTCCTCAGCGTGCCTAGCAAGGCGATGTTGAATAATCCTTGCCAGGACCTTACCCGGCACACTGAGGAGTGAGATGCCCCTGTAGTTGTTACAGTCGGTACGGTCCCCCTTCTTAAAGAGGGGGACCACCAGGGCATCCTTCCAGTCCTGCAGAACCCGACACACACACACACACAGACACACAGGCACACAGGCACACACACAGACACACACACAGACACACACAGAGACACACAGACACACACAGAGACACACACAGAGACACACACACAGAGACACACACACACAGACACACAGAGAGATACACACACAGACACACACAGACACACACAGAGACACACACACAGAGAGACACACACAGAGACACACACACACAGACACACACACACAGACACACACACAGACACACACACAGAGCACACACAGACACACACACAGAGACACACACAGAGACACACACAGACACACACAGAGACACACAGACACACACACAGAGACACACAGAGACACACACACACAGACACACACAGACACACACACAGACACACAGAGACACAGAGACACACACAGACACAACAACAACAACCGCCATTCGCCACTAATTGGCGGTGACGTCACCACGACGCTTGTGCCAGGCCAAGTGCACCTTGGGCCACGTGAAGTATCGAACGCCCGCTGGCAGGAGGTCACGGGGCAGACCCAACAGGTGCCACGGGCCGACTGACCGAGATTACCGAGATGAATGGCTGATGCACCACCTGTGCCCCCTACTGTGCCAACTTGTTTGTTCTTGTGTGCAGGTAGTGGCTCTGCTGAACGAGCTCTACTCATGTTTCGACGAAGTCATTGACAGCTTCGATGTCTACAAGGTAGTGGCTGCTGTCTGTGTGTGTGTGTGTCTGTCTGTGTGTGTGTCTGTGTGTGTGTGTCTGTGTGTGTGTCTGTGTGTTTGTCTGTGTGTGTGTCTGTGTGGGTCTGTGTGTGTGTCTGTGTGGCTGTGTGTCTGTGTGTTTGAGTCTCTGTGGGTCTCTGTGGGTCTCTGTGGGTCTCGTGGGTCTCTGTGGATCTCTGTGAGTCTCTGTGGGTCTCTTTGAGTCTCAATTGGTCTCTGTGGATCTCTGTGGATCTCTGTGGGTCTCTGTGAGTCTCTGGGTCTCTGTGGGTCTCTGTGGGTGTCTCAGTGGGTCTATGTGAGTGTGGGTCTCTGTGGGTCTTTGTGGGTTTGTATGGGTCTCAAGGCACCTCTGTGGTTGCTGCTACCTGTAGGTGGAGACTATTGGCGACGCCTACATGCTGGCATCAGGCCTGCTGGCACCTGACGATACCAGCAGGAGTCCCAGCACAAGTAGAAGCACAAGTAGCAGCACAACCAGCAGCAGCAGCAGCCAGAGTCAGCACCAGCAGCACTGCTCGCTCGCCAGAGCAGCCTTGGCACTCCAGGCCAGAGTGAGGGTGTTGGGGATTCCACACCGGCCCGGGCAGAGACTCCAACTGCGGGCAGGAATACACACAGGTAGGGAGGGTGGGTGGGTGTGGGGGTGGGTGGAGGGATGGGGGTGTGGGTGGGGGTGGGTGGGTGGGTGGGGGGTGTGTGTGGGTGTGTGGGGGGGGTGGGTGAGTGGGTGTGTGTGAGTGTGTGTGGGTGGGTGGGTGGTGGGTGGGTGGTGGGGGGGGTGGGGGGGTGGGTGTGTGGGTTTGTGTGTGTGTGGGTGGGTGGATGGGTGAGTGAGTGGGTGGGTGATTGGGTGGGTTAGTGGGTGAGTGGGTGAGTGGGTGTGTGTGTGGGTGGGTGTGGGTGGGTGTGGGTGGGTGTGTGGGTGCGTGGGTGTGCGTGGGTGTGCGTGGGTGTGCGTGGGTGGGTGTGGGTGAGTGTGGGTGTGTGTGGCTGGGTGTGGGTGGGGGTGAGTGTGGATGTGTGTGGGTGTGGGGTGTGTGTGGTGTGTGTGTGTGGGTGTGTGTGTGCGGGTGTGTGTGTGTGTGTGGGTGTGTGTGGGTGTGTGTGTGTGTGGGTGTGTGTGTGTGGGTGTGTGTGTGTGTGGGCTTGTGGGTGTGTGGGTGTGGGTGTGTGTGTGTGGGGTGTGTGTGTGTGGGTGTGTGGATGTGTGTGGGTGTGGGTGTGTGTGGGTGTGTGTGGGTGTAAGTGGGTGTAAGTGGGTGTGTGGGTGTGGGTGTTGGTGTGTGTGTGGGTGTGAGTGTGGGTGGGGGGGTGATGATGATGATTGTGGTGATGGTGATGGTGGTGATGATGATGGTGGTGATGATGGTGATGATGATGGTCATGGTGGTGATGATGATGGTGGTGATGGTGATGGTGGTGATGATGGTGGTGATGATGATGATGGTGGTGATGGTGGTGATGGTGGTGATGGTGATGATGGTGGTGATGGTGGTGGTGATGGTGTTGCAGGCCCCGTGTGTGCAGGAGTGGTTGGTCTCAAGATGCCGCGCTACTGCCTGTTCGGTAATACGGTGAACATCGCCGCTCGAATGGAGTCACATGGAGAAGGTGAGAGAGTGGAACACTCACTCAGTCACTCACTCAGTCACTCACTCAGTCAGTCACTCAGTCACTCACTCAGTCACTCAGTCACTCACTCAGTCACTCACTCACTCAGTCACTCACTCACTCAGTCACTCAGTCACTCACTCAGTCACTCACTCAGTCACTCACTCAGTCATTCAGTCAGTCACTCACTCAGTCAGTCACTCACTCACTTAGTCACTCACTCAGTCACTCACTCAGTCACTCAGTCACTCACTCAGTCACTCACTCACTTAGTCACTCACTCAGTCACTCACTCAGTCACTCAGTCACTCACTCAGTCACTCAGTCACTCACTCAGTCAGTCAGTCACTCAGTCACTCACTCAGTCACTCAGTCACTCACTCACTTACTCACTCAGTCACTCAGTCACTCACTCACTCACTCAGTCAGTCACTCACTCACTCACTCACTTAGTCACTCACTCAGTCACTCACTCAGTCACTCAGTCACTCACTCAGTCACTCAGTCACTCACTCAGTCAGTCACTCAGTCACTCACTCAGTCACTCAGTCACTCACTCACTCACTCACTCAGTCACTCAGTCACTCACTCAGTCACTCAGTCACTCAGTCACTCAGTCACTCACTCAGTCACTCAGTCACTCAGTCACTCACTCACTCAGTCACTCACTCAGTCACTCACTCACTCAGTCACTCACTCAGTCACTCACTCACTCAGTCACTCACTCAGTCACTCACTCAGTCACACACTCAGTCACTCACTCACTCAGTCACTCACTCACTCAGTTACTCAGTCACTCACTCAGTCACTCACTCGGTCACTCACTCACTCAGTCACTCACTCACTCAGTCACTCAGTCACTCATTCACTCACTCAGTCACTCAGTAACTCACTGATTCACTCAGTCACTCAGTCACTCACTCAGTCACTCAGTAACTCACTCATTCACTCAGTCACTCACTCAGTCACTCAGTCACTCACTCAGTCACTCAGTCACTTACTCAGTCAGTCAGTCACTTAGTCACTCACTCAGTCACTCAGTCCCTCACTCACTTACTCACTCAATCACTCAGTCACTCACTCACTCAGTCACTCAGTCACTCACTCAGTCACTCACTCACTCACTCACTCAATCACTCAGTCACTCACTCACTCAGTCACTCACTCAGTCACTCAGTCACTCACTCACTCAGTCACTCACTCAGTCACTCACTCACTCAGTCACTCACTCACTCAGTCACTCACTCAGTCACTCACTCAGTCACTCACTCACTCAGTCACTCACTCAGTCACTCACTCACTCAGTCACTCATTTCTCCCGTAAGAAATCAAGGGAAAGGAAATAATCCGTTCCAGAGGAAAATAAATGATATTTTACGTGGCATGTTGTACATTTAATGGGGTTGTATGAAACAATTTAGACACCGAATACTCAAATGCTACAGAAGCCACGTGACCACGTTGCTGCCAGCTGCGCTGGTCACGTGACATGGCTCTACCCTCCATGGGGGCAGCCCCCACCCCACCCCCATCCCCCCCACCCCTCTCCCCCACGCCCCCCACCCCTCTCCCCCACCCCCACCCCCCACCCCCCCACCCCCCCCACCCCTCTCCCCCCCCACCCCTCTCCCCCACCCCCCCACCCCTCTCCCCCACACCCCCACCCCCCACCCCTCTCACCGACCCCCCCACCCCTCTTCCCCCCATCCCCCCCACCCCTCCCCCACCCCCATCCCCCACGCCTCCCACCCCTCTCCCCCACCCACCCCCATCCCCCACTCGTTAATAACAATACTATAAATTCGTTAAGAAAATCCTTGCAGTGATGTTGTTGTTGTTGTTTTCTCTCCACAGCTCTCAAGATCCTTGCAGTGATGCTGTTGTTGTTGTTTTCTCTCCACAGCTCTCAAGATCCTTGCAGTGATGTTGTTGTTGTTGTTGTTTCTCTCCACAGCTCTCAAGATCCTTGCAGTGATGTTGTTGTTGTTGTTTTCTCTCCACAGCTCTCAAGATCCTTGCAGTGATGTTGTTGTTGTTGTTATTTTCTCTCCACAGCTCTCAAGATCCTTGCAGTGATGTTGTTGTTGTTGTTGTTTTCTCTCCACAGCTCTCAAGATCCTTGCAGTGATGTTGTTGTTGTTGTTGTTTTCTCTCCACAGCTCTCAAGATCCTTGCAGTGATGTTGTTGTTGTTGTTGTTTTCTCTCCACAGCTCTCGTGATCCTTGCAGTGATGTTGTTGTTGTTGTTGTTGTTTTCTCTCCACAGCTCTCAAGATCCTTGCAGTGATGTTGTTGTTGTTGTTGTTTTCTCTCCACAGCTCTCAAGATCCTTGCAGTGATGTTGTTGTTGTTGTTGTTTTCTCTCCACAGCTCTCAAGATCCTTGCAGTGATGTTGTTGTTGTTGTTGTTGTTTTCTCTCCACAGCTCTCAAGATCCTTGCAGTGATGTTGTTGTTGTTGTTGTTGTTTTCTCTCCACAACTCTCAAGATCCTTGCAGTGATGTTGTTGTTGTTGTTTTCTCTCCACAGCTCTCATGATCCTTGCAGTGATGATGTTGTTGTTGTTGTTTTCTCTCCACAGCTCTCATGATCCTTGCAGTGATGTTGTTGTTGTTGTTGTTGTTTTCTCTCCACAGCTCTCAAGATCCACGTGTCAGCCTCCACCAAGGCGGTTCTTGAAGAGAGCGGCGACTTTTATCTGGAACCACGCGGGGAGCTGGACATGGAGGTGACCGTGACAGTGACAAGTGGCTAGCAAGTCACCTACACAGGGCGCTGTCTCCATGACTACCTACTGACTCAGTCACTCACTCACTCACTCAGTCACTCACTCACTCAGTCACTCACTCAGTCACTCACTCAGTCACTCACTCACTCAATGGCTAGCAAGCGTAGTCACCTACACAGGGCGTTGTCTCCATGACTACCTACTGACTCAGTCACTCACTCACTCACTCAGTCACTCACTCAGACACTCACTCAGTCACTCAGTCAGTCACTCACTCACTCAGACACTCACTCAGTCACTCAGTCAGACACTCACTCAGTCACTCAGTCAGACACTCACTCAGTCACTCACGCACTCACTCAGACACTCACTCACTCAGTCACTCACTCAGACACTAACTCACTCAGTCACTCAGTCAGACACTCACTCTTCTCAGTCACTCAGTCAGTCACTCACTCACTCAGTCACTCACTCACTCACCCATTCAGTCACTCAGTCACTCACTCACTTAGTCACTCACTCACTCAGACACTCACTCAGTCAGTCACTCACTCAGTCACTCAGTCAGTCACTCAGTCAGTCACTTACTCACTCACTCAGTCACTCACTCAGACACTCACTCACTCAGACACTCACTCAGTCACTCAGACACTCATTCAGTCACTCACTCAGTCACTCACTCAGTCACCCACTCACTCAGTCACTCGCTCAGTCACTCACTCACTCAGTCACTCACTCACTCAGTCACTCACTCAGACACTCACTCAGACACTCACTCAGTTACCCACTCACTCAGTCACTAACTCACTCAGTCATTCAGTCAGTCACTCACTCACTCAGGCGCTGTCTCCATGGTTACCTACTGCCTGTAGTCACCTACACAGGGCAATGTCTCCAAGGTTACCTACTGACTGTAGTCACCTACACAGGCGCTGTCTCCATGGTTACCTACTGCCTGTAGTCACCTACACAGGGCGCTGTCTCCATGGTTACCTACTGCCTGTAGTCACCTACACAGGGCGCTGTCTCCATGGTTACCTACCGACTGTAGTCACCTACACGGGCCCTGTCTCCATGGTTACCTACTGGCTGTAGTTCGTGGTGTTGTTGTCTTCCAGGGTGGAGGGTCTATGGCGACCTTCTGGTTGCTGGGGGAGAGAGACGGAGCATCGGAGGGGCGGGTGGAAGAGTCGATGCAGTGAGGAGGGTGGAGAGGGGTGGACGGACCACGCCGGGATGGGTGGAGCGGAACGCGATGGAACTACCAACATCAACACCATTACCACCATCACCATCATTACCACCATCACCACCATCATCACCACCACCACCACCATCATCACCACCACTACTACCACCATCATCACCATCACCACAACCACCACCATCATCACCACCACCATCACCACCATCATCACCACCACCATCACCACCACTACCACCATCATCACCACTACCGCCATGATCACCACCATCACCACCATCATCACCACCACATCCGCCATCATCACCACCACCACCACCATCATCACCACCACATCCGCAATCATCACCATCATCATCACCACCACCAATATCACCACCATCACCATGGTGCTGCTGACTGCCAGTAAACATCGTCACAGATGGAAGCTACACGTGGATATTTGTCTTTATTGTGAGTGAGTGAGTGGGTGAGAGTGGGTGAGTGAGTGGGTGGGTGAGTGGGTGAGTGAGTGAGTGGGTGGGTGGGTGTGTGAGTGGGTGAGTGGGTGAGTGAGTGAGTGGGTGGGTGGGTGAATGAGTGGGTGAGTGGGTGGGTGAGTGAGTGAGTGAGTGGGTGAGAGTGGGTGAGAGTGGGTGAGTGAGCGGGTGGGTGAGAGTGGGTGAGAGTGGGTGAGTGAATGGGTGAACGGGTGGGTGAGTGGGTGGGTGGATGAGTGAGTGAGTGGGTGAGTGGGTGAGTGAGTTAGTGAGTTTGTGGGTGGGTGAGTGAGTGAGTTGGTGGGTGGGTGAGTAGATGGGTGTGTGAGTGAGTGAGTATGTGGGTGGGTGAGTGAGTGGGTGGGTGAGTGAGTTAGTGAGTTGGTGGGTGAGTGGGTGGGTGAGTGAATGGGTGGGTGGGTGGGTGTGTGGGTGGGTGGGTGGGTGAGTGAGTGGGTTAGTGAGTGACTGAGTGGGTGGGTGAGTGGATGAGTGAGTGAGTGGGTGTGTGAGTGGGCGGGTGAGTGAGTGAGCGGGTAAGTGGATGGGTGGGTTTGTGAGTGATTGGGTGGGTGAGTGAGTGGGTGAGTGAATGAGTGGGTGGGTGAGTGAGTGAGTGAGTGGGTGAGTGAGTGAGTGAGTGGGTGGGTTGGTGGGTGAGTGAGTGAGTGGGTGGGTGGGTGAGTGAGTGGGTGGGTGGGTGGGTGAGTGGGTGGGTGGGTGGGTGAGTGGGTGGGTGGGTGGGTGAGTGGGTGGGTGGGTGGGTGAGTGGGTGGGTGGGTGGGTGAGTGAGTGGGTGGGTGGGTGAGTGAGTGGGTGGGTGGGTGAGTGAGTGGGTGGTTGAGCGAGTTGGTGAGTGGGTGAGTTGGTGGGTGGGTAGGTGAGTGATTGGGTGGGTGAGTTAGTGAGTTGGTGGGTGAGTGGGTGAGTGAGTGGGTGGGTGAGTGAGTGGGTGAGTGAGTGGGTGAGTGAGTGGGTGGGTTGGTTGGGTGAGTGAGTGGGTGGGTGAGTGGGTGAGTGGGTGAATGGGTGAGTGAGTGGGTGAGTGAGTGGGTGAGTGAGTGGTAAGTTGGTGAGTGGGTGGGTGAGTGGGTAAGTGGGTGAGTGGGTGAGTGGGTGAGTGAGTTGGTGAGTGGGTGAGTGGGTGGGTGGGTGAGTGGGTGGGTGGATGGGTGAGTGGGTGAGTGAGTTGGTGGGTGAGTGGGTGGGTGGGTGAGTTAGTGGGTGGGTGAGTTAGTGGGTGGGTGAGTGGGTGGGTGAGTGGGTGGGTGAGTGAGTTGGTGGGTGGGTGAGTCAGTGGGTGAGTCGGTGGGTGAGTTGGTGAGTGGTTGGGTGAGTGAGGTGGGCGGAGTCTGTGGGCGGGGCCCAGGCTCTCGGATGACGTCATCGATCACCTGGCAGGAAGTGAAATTCGCGCGATGTCACGTGGTGCCGTAGGCAGCGCCAGGCCGTGAGGTAATCAGCTATTGGTGGTTGTGGTGGTGGTGGTGATTATGATGGTGGTGATGGTGATGATGGTGGTGATGGTGGTGGTGATGGTGGTGATGATGATGGTGGTGATGATGATGGTGGTGATGATGGTGATGATGATGGTGATGATGATGGTGGTGATGATGGTGGTGATGGTGATGATGGTGGTGATGGTGATGATGGTGGTGATGGTGGTGATGGTGGTGGTGATGGTGGTGATGATGATGGTGGTGATGATGGTGGTGATGGTGGTGGTGGTGATGATGGTGGTGATGATGGTGATGATGGTGGTGATGGTGGTGATGATGATGGTGGTGATGGTTATGATGGTGGTTATGATGGTGATGATGGTGGTGGTGATGATGGTGATGATGATGGTTATGATGGTGGTGATGGTGGTGATGATGGTGGTGATGATGATGATGGTGGTGGTGATGATGATGGTGATGATGACAATCTAGGGGAGGCGCAGGATCGGTTCAAACATGAGCCAGTGTTGTCCGTCGTGAGTGGGAATTCAACTCGGCGCAGCGCGCTAATCGCTGCGCCACCGATCCCCACACTGCCCCCCCCCCCTAGGTCGACTCAGCCTCAACCGAGTACTCGGCGCGGCGTGTAAACATCGCCACGAGGGAGACACAGGAGGCCGCGCGTGGTGCTGGCCACCCACCCACCCACCCCTCGTGTGCCACAGTGCCGGCCTTCATAGGTGCTGCTACTCGCTAACAGCAGCACTTGCCCCAACAGTCTGTTAAGGCTACACGGGGGATCTTTGTATCGAGGAGTGTGTGTACCGTGGGGGAGATGCGTGTTAAGAGTGTGTGTCACTGCAGGTGTATGTGTGTGTGTGTGCTGCATGTGGTGGTGGGGGAGTGTATGGCGGGCGGTGGCACAGTGGTTAGCGTGCTGCGCTACGAACCCGGCCACCCGAGTTTGATTCCAGCTCACAGCTAACACCAGTGAAACCGGTCCTGGGCCTCCCCTAGGTCGCCTCAGCCTCAAGTTAGTACCTGGTGGGGTGTATAAACATCGCCACTCGGGACACAAAGGTGACCTGGCGTGGTGCTGGTCACGCACTCGCTAATAGCACTTGCCCCAACAGTCCATAGTGCCTATACGGGGTATCTTTGTCTCCCTTTGATGCTGCTAATCCTGCAAAATGCACGGGCATAAGTAGTACTAATCACATACTTGCATTTCCCATAAATATACAAAATTACTCTTGATATGCATATTATTTTGTCTTCTCGTCCTCTGGCTTGAGATGGCTGCCACCTATGGGTCAGATGATTGCCTGCCACCATTAAGCAATTGGTAATTAAATATAAAAAAAAATTCCTAAAAAGTGTAAAACTTTTTGAAAAATATTTTTCACGAAAATAAATTGTCACGCACAACGAGTCTGTGTGGAAAATGTCAGCTCGATTGGATCACCGGAAGTGGGTTAAAAAACGACCGAAAGATTTGCACGGTCGTAAGCGCTCAAGCAAGCAAGTGAACTTAATATAAAGGATTTAAAAAAGAAAAACAGAGCAATGTAATACAATACATTATTAGACATTATTGTTAAAAATAAAGACAAAGTCCATCCGGGGGGGGGACTCCAGAACCCCCTAGAAGATTTGCCCCCCCCCCCCCAAAGTTGACGCCATGGCTACGGCTAGGCCTCGGCAAGGGAAGGTGATTTACCCTTTTTAAATCCTTTATATTAAGTTCACTTGCTTGCTTGCTTGCGCGCTTACGACCGTGCAAATCTTTCGGTCGTTTTTTAACCCACTTCCCGTGATCCAATCGAGCTGACATTTTGCACACAGACTCGTTGTGCATGACAATTTATTTTCGTGAAAATTTTTTTCAAAAATTTTCCACTTTTTAGGAAAAACAAAAATTTCATATTTAATTTAAAATACCAATGTGATAAAAATGAAATTCTTACTCAAGATGAACAGAAATGAATAATAAAATAAAACCGATGCCACGCATATAAAGGATTTATAGTGAAAAACTTTGTTTTTACGGGTTAATTTTTTACCTTTTACCTTACCTGCTAAAGGGTAAAAGGTATGGTAGAGTGATCGTATTGCGGTAAGGTAAAAGGTAGGGTAAAGGTGGCTCGTTGTTTTTAAATCCTTTATATTAAGTTCACTTGCTTGCTTGCTTGCGCGCTTACAACCGTGCGAATCTTTCGGTCGTTTTTTGACCCACTTCTCGTGATCCAATCGAGCTGACATTTTGCACACAGACTCGTTGTGCGTGACAATTTATTTTCGTGAATGTTTTTTGCAAAATGTTCGACTTTTTAGGAATTTTTTTTTAAAATATTTTATTTAAATTACCAATGTGATAAAAATGAAACTCTTACTCAAGAAAAACAGAAATGAATAATAAAATAAAACCGATGCCACGCATATAAAGGATTTATAGTGAAAAACTTTGTTTTTACAGGTTAATTTTTTATCTTTTACGTTACCTGCTAAAGGGTTAAAGGCAGGGTAGAGTGATTGTATTGTGGTAAGGTAAAAGGTAGGGTAAAGGCAAGGCTCGTTTTTACCTTTTAACTCTTACCTTGCCGAGGCCTAGCTACGGCCTCGCTCTTTTGTATCCATTTACACCTCCTTGCATCGTCCATCTCTCACACTCACCCCCAATTTGCAGATGGAGCGCCGGCTAATGCTTGCTCTCGACGTCCCTGAGAATGACCCCGGGCCCTTCCCCAAGCGGCTGGTTTAGGTAAAGGCCCCCTCCCCTCACCCCCTCTACCCCCATAACCCTCCCCCACCGGCGTTGAAGTTGACTAGCGCGGCGGTCGTCACGGCGGTGGCGGAAGAGCGCAGGGCGCTAGCGGCAATCCGGCGGTGGTGACGTGGCTCGCACCTCGCGGCAAGGAAGGTGTCCTGGGTTCGACCCCCAACTCGGGTGCCGTGCTGCGTACGTTCAACCCCCTGTTCGGCAGTGTGCGAGTGTCATGCGTTGGTGAGTGTAAGGGTGAATGTGTGTGTGTGTGGTATGTGGTGTATGTGTCTTTGGGGTTTGTGGTGTTGTATTTAGCATGCCATACATCAGCATGTGATGTTTGTGTGTGTGTGTGTACACATGTATATATGTTGGGGGAGCGGTGGCCAATTGGTTAGCACGCACTGCGCTCTGAACCTGGCGACGTGAGTTTGATTTCCACTTACAGCTCACACCCAGTGACAGTTATCTGAACTTGGTCTCAAATAAGTACCCGGTGCGATGTATAACTGTCTCCACTGGGGAGACCAAGGCGGCCGGGTGTGTTGGTAACTGCATATCACATCCCCTCGTGTGCCATGCCGGCCTTCATATTTTCTGCTGCGCGCAAACTGCCCTTGCCCCAGCAGTCTGTTGAAGGCTATCCGGGGTACCTTTGCGTACGTGTATCCACGTGATGTACGAGCGTACATCATGTAACGCCGTCCCCTGCCGCCTCCCCGACCCCACCTGCGCCTTCCCCGTGTGTGCTCTCGCGCGTGCGCCCCCACAGATCAAGTCGAACACGCATGAAAATACTCTTAGTTCTATCGGTAGTCACGTAGGTAAAAAATGAAATTAAAATTAATAAAGAAAAAAACTAAAAAAAACTAAAAAACTAAAAATAATAATATTAACTTTTTTTCATTTATTTTTTTAAATCCTTGCAGTCACGAAAGCTTCAAATCTAGAACACATGAAAATGCGCGTTATCGCATCGCGGGGCCCGGAGCCGACCAGGACCCCATCGGGGTTTTCATCGTGGATCCTGTGACCGGGTGGCTTTCGGTCAGCAAGACCCTGGACCGCGAGCTCGTCAAAGAGTACCTGGTGAGGCACTCACACTAGTGTAATGCGAGCGTAAACGGCCTCGCGGATATGACGTAACAGGTGGGAGGAGTTGGGTCACGTGGGGAGAGGGAGTGCTTTTAAGGGCAGGAACCGGAAGGGCTGGAGGAGAGTGTGGGAAGAAAGAAAGGTAGGAGGATGGCGTTAGCGGTCGAGATGCCTGAGGCTCCAGTGTGCCCGGGACCGGCCGATGGGGTTCTGAACCTTCCACGAGCGGTGTGGATCCGTGAACAAATGCTTGATGACTCGTTGGGGACCCTGCGGAGTCGGGCTGCAAAGGGAGGGGGGGGACTGGTTTCCGGGGGGACCCTGGGGGCCGCTCTCCGCGATGGACTGCTGATGTGGAGGGAGGGGTTATATGATCGCTGGCATCTGGTTGTACCGTCGTCGTTACGGTACGAATTGATTAGGACTCTGCATTGCGACACGCTATTACACCTGGGGGTGCAGAAAACCTTGTTGACGTTGCAGCGAGACTACTTCTGGCACGGCATGACGACGGATGTCGTCAGGCACGTTCGTGTGTGTCCCGAGTATGCCCGGCGGAAGCCGCCTAAACACCCATATGTGCCGCCGATACAGTCTATTCGGGTGTCTCGAGTTAACGAGTTGGTGGCGTTGGATATTTTGGGACCCTTCCCGCCATCCGCTAAGGGTAATAAATACTTGCTAGTTGGGGTGGAGTATCTCTCCCGCTGGCCGATGGCCTGGCCCTTGCCCGACCAGTCGGCGGCGTCCATTACAGACGCCTTTCTATTTGGATATGTCATGGACAAAGGGGCGCCGGAGAGGCTGCTCACTGATCAGGGCCGGAATTTTTCTTATAAATTGTTGGGGGAGGTGTGCGCTGCTTTGGGGACCAAAAATATCCGGACATCCCCCTACCACCCGCAGACGGATGGCATGGTGGAAAGACTAAATCGGACGCTGTCAGCCATGCTGTGTCACACGGTTAATGAGAAGCAAGCTGACTGGGATTTGCACATCCCTGGGGTACTCTCGGCATACCGGATGACGCCTCACGCGTCCACAGGATATTCTCCGTTTTTTCTCATGTACGGTCGCGAAAACGTGCCGCCAATGGATGTGCAGTTGGGAATGGGAGTGAGAGGACCTACTAAGCCTCTCCCCGACTACATTCAGGACGCCGTTCGCCGCGTCGCTGAGGCGCGGGAGGGGGCCCGAGTGGCTACTGCCAAAACCCAGGCCCGAAACAAACGTTGCGCTCGATGCTCGAAGGGGAAGTGCCCCTGGAAGGTGGGGGATATGGCTTGGCTGCATTGCCCGCAGGTGCGAGCAGGAGCCTCCCCTAAACTGCATAAACCATGGCAGGGGCCTGTTAGGCTCATTGAGGTTCCTAACCCGCAGTCCGCGCGCGTTCGGTTCGGAGCTCGGCGCTGGTACGTCCATACGTCTCGCTTGAAACCATACGTGGCCCCTCGAACGGATGCGTCATCTCCTGATGTTGCCTTGCCGGTGTCTGTTGCTGCCGACGCACCCTTGCCTGTGCCTGTTGACCCTGCAAGAGCGCCTGTCGTGCCTTCTACAGACAAACTGGCCGTGACACTGCAGGAGGCAGCGGACTCTGCTCGGGGCGGGCCTATTACGGCTGCGGGGACACCTGGCCCCGCCGCCCTTCCAACCACACCACAGACACGCCGTGTGGTGGCGTGGTGCGTACGGTTATGTCCGTAAACTCGGGGGGATTATCGTTGATGTCGGCGATGGTGACGATGGCGGTGGCTGTGTTTGTGAGGCCGATGTCCGGGTCGCCCTCCAAGTCTGAGGCCTGCACCACCAGCACGTACTGCGGCGTCGTCTACATCGACGGGGCACACAGACAGCACCAATCACAGACAGACAACGGGGACAAACATTCATCGTGCAGCCTCAACAGACCTTTGGGGCAAGTGCCGTTAAGCAAGCGGCCACTGTGGAAGGCCGGCACGCCACACGAGGAGGTGGGTGGCCAGCATCACGCCCGGCCGCCTTTGTTTCCCTAGTGGGGATGTTTGCACACTGCAGCAGGTACTAATTTGAGGCTGAGTCAACTGTCACCAGTGTTGGATCGAACTCGGGTCCCCGGGTTCGTAGCGGAGCGCGCTCGCCGCGACACTGTCGCTTCCGAGACACACTAGAAGAAGAAGCCACTGGAGCTGAAAACTCGTTTCTTTAGATCCGCTTTTCATGTTAAGCCTGTCGCCCTTCCCTCGCACCTCCGGTCAGCGCGATCGTCTACGTACGGTGCGCGACAGACGCTCAACGTATGTATATACACACCGAAAACACAAATGTAACACTGTACACGCAACGCCAGAGATTAGCCACCACCGCCCGGACCGACATCGGCCAATCAGCGGCGGTTGCCGCGGGACAACAACCCACCTCGCGGTCCAGCCCGGCGGCGATGGTGCTGATGACGCCCGTGGTCTTGTCGATGGTAAACACGCGGTCCAAGGGCTTCGTGGGAACCTGCGACACGATCTTGTAGCGGTTCATGCCGTTGGGCGATAAGGCGTCGTCCTCGTCACTTGCCGTGACCGTCATCACTGGCGTGCCTACCGGGGGTGGGAGGGCGGGGAGGGAGGAGGGCAGGGAGGGCAGGGGAGGGCAGAGGTGAAGGGCAGGGAGAGGGGCGTGGACATGGTGACTCTCAAGAACAAACATTATATTCGTTCGCATCGCAACCACCACCATTCTTGTTATGCTCAACATCGTCGTTGCCAGCAGCACGCGTCGCCACCGACCATCCACATGGGCGAACCGGCCGCGCGCATCTAGTTTCCGCGCCGTATCCGCGGTCTGTCTCAGCCGAAGGGTTCAGATCGTGAGCGTCAAGGTGCCGTGTTCACGGAAGCAGAGGGCTTGGCCGTCCCCACACTTGTCCTGGAACACGCCATACTCGCCCCCCACCTAGGCGTAGTACTCATGCTCTAGTTTGAGCCTCGCCACCAGCAGACCTCTCGTCATGGCCACCGCCGAGCAGCCCTCGTCTGCGGTTGTGTCGCTTTTTAGTTTTTTTTTGCGCGTTTTGTAAATGGCCATTTTTGCCTGGGCAAGAACAAAGTTCGCTAAGCTGTGGCGCTTTTTCGCTCTGCGTGGTGTTCCACATACGAGGCTGCTCTTGAAAAAAGTCACTTCCAACTTTCTGAAAGATTGATCCTAACATCTTGAAAAGTGGCGTCAGCCTCTGGCACCCTATGTATTGGTGGGCAAGATCTTCTCTTTGGCCGCAAAAAGCGCACGAATCGGACGCTCCTGGGTTGATCTTCTTTACCCACGCCGCCGAAGGCAGTGCCCAATGGGCGAGCCTCCATTGGAGGTCTCCGCTCCGTTTCGCCACTGGGGCCTTGTATAGTTCTCCCCACTGAGGGGTGACGTCTATCAGCGGGGGAAAAACGTCCTACCACTTCATGCACGGCAGGTCTTTTAAGGCTTGACGGTGCAGAGTCTTTACGCAGCAGCTATATATCGCCACCTTGGAGGCGCCTTTGAGAGCCACGTTCCCGCAGTCTTCAAGCTTAAGCAGCATGCCTGCGTCACTCCGCCCAGGGACCTGGACACAGGCAGCATGTAGCTCCGGGAAGGCAGGAAGGGGAGGCTGAGCCGAGTCGGTGTCGTCTGGTGTGTGTATCTGTAGTTGCAAGTTTTTCGCTCTTTTGAGTACTCCACGCAGTATTTTCTCCCCGGCCAGCATTGTGCGGAGACCTGCGGCGTGGCTTATGTCAGCCGCGTTCTTCCACTTTCGGTGGTCGTTGTGGCTTTCCACCAAGTCGCCGACTGTTTTTATGCTGGCTTTGGTGAATCGGAAAGCCATCGTCTTTTCTTGTTTCAGCTCCCCGATGAGGTCGTTAAAGAACAGGGGTTCTGTTAGAAAAGCGTTCACACTGCAGTATGGGCTTTCCCTGACCCACTCTAGGCTTTGCCACGCTTATCCCAGGCTTCGGGTATATGATGGTAATCTAGATGGAAATTCGTCAGGTACAGATATTGAAGGCTTCACGAACTACGTGGTCGAAATAGATGTTTAATAATGTGGGAGACAGAGGACATCTCTGTCTAAATCCCTAGGTGTACAGGAAATGGCACGAATTGAGAGTTGTGGGGGTGGAGTGTCCGTTGTTACAAAATACCCAGGCAGGTGCTATCACCATCACACCCCCGTCACCGCCGCGCCCATCTGCACCTGGTAGGGAGCCCTCATCCACGGAGCCCTGGATAACGGGCATCTCGAAGTGCGGCCTGTTGTCGTTAAGGTCCTGCACGTTGATTAGGAGATGCACGTCATTATCCACCGCGTGGCCATTCTTATCCACCGCGTGGCCGTTGACCTGCAGTGGATACGCAACACACGCGCAATGCACACGCAACGCACACGCAACGCACATGCGCGTTACACGCAACGCACGTGTGGTTGTAATCGCCGACGTTGGGATGTTTAGAGTTGGCCAAACATCCCTCCTCTCGAGCGGTGGTTGGTTCTCTGAGAGTCCCACCTGGACCACCGACGGGCCGTGCCGGTACTCCTGGAGGTCCGCTGGGCTGCGAAGCTGATTGCAGGTTGATCCGCAAACGTTTACGCCTTTTGTTTCGGACGTTAAGATTTTACTCGTGATATTGAAAATTGTAAATAAAATGAGGTAAACCGCCCCGATTAAATTACCCGAACCCCGATATCTAAATTCTCCGCGTAAAAAAACAAAACCGTTCTAGCTGCGTTAATGTTCTTTTAATGTTCCGGTAATATGAATATATTTGAGTAATATTGGTACTTAGAGAATTGAATGTTTTTGTCACCAGGGGCGGGAGGCACTTGCACCCCGGAATTGTTGACGTTGACCGAGTGGTCCGGCGGGCAGGACATTTGAGAACTCCACAATCGAGGCCTGGACCTCGCTAGGCCAACACACGCGCGGGGTGTGGTGCTAGTGTGAGTGCCTCACTAGGAACTCTTTGATGAGCTCACGGTCCAGGGTCTTCGTAACAGAGAGCCACCCGGTCACAGGATCCACGATAAACACCCCCATGGGATCCTCGTCTGCTCCGGGCCCCGCGATGCGATAACGTGCATTTTCATGTGTTCTAGATTTGAAGCTTTCTTGAATGCAAGGATAAAAAAAATGAAATAAAAGTTAATATTATTTATTTTTTTGTTTTTATTTTTTGGACTTGATCTGTGGGGGCGCACGCGCGAGAGAGCACACACGGGGAAGGTGCAGGTGGGGTCGGGGAGGCAGCAGGGGACGGCGTTACATGATGTACGCTCGTACATCACGTGGATACACATACGCAAAGGTACCCCGGATAGCCTTCAACAGTCTGCTGGGGCAAGTGCAGTTTGTGCGCAGCAGCAAATATGAAGGCCGGCATGGCACACGAGGGGGTGTGATATGCAGTTACCAACACACCCGGCCGCCTTGGTCTCCCCAGTGGAGACAGTTATACATCGCACCGGGTACTTATTTGAGACCAAGTTCAGATTACTGTCACTGGGTGTGAGCTGTAAGTGGAAATCAAACTCACGTCGCCAGGTTGCGAGCGCAGCGCGTGCTAACCAATTGGCCACCGTTCCCCCATGCTGATGTATGGCATGCTAAATACAACACCACAAACCCCAAAGACACATACACCACATACCACACACACACACACATTCACCCTTACACTCACCAACGCATGACACTCACACACTGCCGAACAGGGGGTTGAACGTAGGCAGCACGGCACCCGAGTTGGGGGTCGAACCCAAGACACCTTCCTTGCCGCGAGGTGCGAGCCACGTCACCACCGCCGAACTGCCGCTACCGCCCTGCGCTCTTCCGCCAGCGCCGTGACGACCGCCGCGCTAGTCAACTTCAACGCCGGTGGGGGACGGTTATGGGGGTAGAGGGGGTGAGGGGAGGGGGCCTTTACCTGCACCAGCTGCTTGGGGAAGGGCCTGGGGTCATTCTCAGGGACGCCGATCGCAATAATGAGCCACTACCGTTTTTAGATTGTCAGAAATTGGGATGTTACTCTGATTAACCATGCAAAAAAAATTTAACTACACTTATTTGCCAATCTTATTTGACAGACAACCATTACAGTTTTACCATGTTTAGTGGTGGTCTCCCTGTCACAGGTTGAGTCACAAACCGCACCTCTCCATAACAAAGGCTCAGCCTTTGTTATGCAGTCTATTCTTAGTCTCAAGCCTCACCTTACCATATTAATAATAAGTATGCGGCCCTTGCCCCACCACCTCCAACCATTATATAAACGGAGTGGTAGCTCCTGCAATCTCTCATTTACTTGATACAGCTGTCGTGGCTGTGACGGTACCACCTGAAGACGGAAGCTTGTGTTGCCTCCGAAACGTCGTGATTTTTATTTGAATGTTTTTACCTACGTGACTTTACCGCAAAAACCTAAGAATAACAATCACTCTACCCTACCTTTTACCCTTTAGCAGGTAAGGTAAAAGGTAAAAAATTAACCTGTAAAAACAAAGTTTTTCACTATAAATCCTTTATATGCCTGGCATCGGTTTTATTTTATTATTAATTTCTGTTCATCTTGAGTAAGAGTTTCATTTTTATCACATTGGTATTTTAAATTAAATATGAAAAAAAAATTCCTAAAAAGTGGAAAATTTTGGGAAAAAAATTTCACAAAAATAAATTGTCACGCACAACGAGTCTGTGTGCAAAATGTCAGCTCGATTGGATCACGGGAAGTGGGTTAAAAAACGACCGAAAGATTTGCACGGTCATAAGCGCGCAAGCAAGCAAGTGAACTTAATATAAAGGATTTAAAAACAACGAGCCTACATTTACCCTACCTTTTACCTTACCACAATACAAACACTCTACCCTACCTTTTACCCTTTAGCAGGTAAGGTAAAAGGTAAAAAGCAACGAGCTTACCTTTACCCTACCTTTTACCCTTACCCCATACAAATGACCCGATGACAGGGTAATTACTAGGGAACTACACATCAACAGGGTTTATAACGGTAAATGCTAGGTAGAGCGCTTTATTCATATATAATACTCTCTATTATTCCAATTTTACACGCTTTCTTTGAACTCACTCTGTCTGTTGTTGTCGTTGTTGTTGTTGTTGCATCCTCAAATCTAGAAACTCAATTTTTACCCACTTCCTAATGTGGTATCGACTGCAAACTTGGTATACTTAGGTCATACTTATGACAATACTATATTCTATCATTAAACATTTATATATTTTTAAACACTCTTTTTTCTATGTAATGTTTCGGCTTGGCTCTAATTGTCCACGCTCAACTGACGTTGGCTGTAATTGGCCAAGGCCCCTTACGTTGTGCCAAGCATTGCGGCCACTTCCTGGAGTCGTGGAGTTCTGCCATTACTCGTACAATCATAAAAGCGTGTTTTTAATAAAGTTGTTTTAAATATTACTTGTTAAATGTAGGCCATGGCGTCAAAATTGGGGGGGGGGGGGCAAATCTTCGAGAGGGTTCTGGAGTCCCCCCCCCCCCGGATGGACTTTTTCTTTATTTTTAAATCCTTTATATTAAGTTCACTTGCTTGCTTGCGCGCTTACGACCGTGCAAATCTTTCGGTCGTTTTTTAACCCACTTCCCGTGATCCAATCGAGCTGACATTTTGCACACAGACTCGTTGTGCGTGACAATTTATTTTCGTGAAATTTTTCTTCCAAAATTTTACACTTTTTAGAAAAAAAAATTTTCACTAACAATCATATATTTTTCCTAAACACAGAAAATTATTCAAGAAAACAACAAAAATGTACAATATAAACAATCATACAAAAACTGAAAATCTTATAATCCTTATATACGACTTTCCTTTAATTTAAAATGTCACGTAGAAGGGAAATAATAAAATAATAAAAAGAAACATAATAAAATAATTCTCACGACGTTTCGGCCACAACGCAAGCAGCCATCCTCTGGTGAAGAACAGGTCTGTCGGAAAGACAGCGTCTGAATTATCGTCTTCCCGACACACCGTCCTCAGGTGAAGAACAGGTCTGTCGAAAAGACAGCGTCTGAATTATAGTCTTCCCGACAGACCTGTTCTTCACCTGAGGACGGCTGCTTGCGTTGTGGCCGAAACGTCGTGAGAATTGTATTTTATTATGTTTTATTTTTATTATTTTATTACTTCCCTTCTACGTGACTTTCCCGAAAGAACCAAGAAGATGAATCCCTGCAGTCACGAAAGCTTTAAATCGAAATAAAACGGTTTAACAATTTTTTTTTAAAGAAGATCGCTTGTATTTTAAAGAAGATCGCTTGTATTGTGATCGAAACGTCGTGGTTTATTTATTTATTTTAAAATTACCTTGAACCTATCTACGTGACTTTGCCGAAATACCCAAATAATTTGTCACGTCAAAGTTAAGTCATTGCCTTGTAATGTGAAACAGATGAACTCTCTCAGGACTTTAACGGTGTCAATCTGTGCCTCTGAATTCCTGTTCAATATTTTCACTCTGGGTTATCTGGTTAAGGCCAAGACTCAACGGTGCCACGCTGGCTAAAGGGGATGTTAACTACCTCGCCTTGTATACAGGAGGTCGTGGGTTCGATCCCGGACACAAACGCCACAGTGGCTAGGATATGTTAACTACCTCGCCTGGTATACAGGAGGTCGTGGGTTCAATGTTGAGATGTTGACTACCTCGCCTGGTACGCAGGAGGTCGTGGGTTCGATGCTGAGATGTTAACTACCTCGCCTGGTATATAGGAGGTCGTGGTTTTCATCACGACCTTGACGATGCCTGCTACTGCTGCTATATATTTTGGGTTTGCCCCTCTCTCCCCGTGGTGGTCTCCACGTGGATTTTTTTCTCGGAGTCCTCCGGTTTCTCCCCCCTCCACATTTTAGAATCAATGTCACCGCACGTTTATTGACTATTTGACTGCTGCTATAATCTCCCACGTGATGATGATGATATAATTCATTCATCTGTGACAGCTACATAACTCAGTGGGGTTCATCAGGTAAAATAAAAACATGTATATAGTTTTAGTATGGGTCTCGACGAGTATGGGTCTCTGTGGGTCTCTGTGGGTCTGTATGGGTCTCTGTGGGCCTTTGTGTGTCTCTGTGGGTCTCTATGGGTGTCAATGGGTCTCTGTGGGTCTATACGGATCTCTGTGGGTTTCTATGGGTCTCTGTGGGTCTTTGTGGGTTTGTAGAAATGCATGGGTCTCTGTAGGTCTATATGGATCTCTGTGGGTCTGTATGGCTCTCTGTGGGTATCTGTGGGTCTGTATGGGTCTCTGTCGGTATCTATGGGTCTCTGTGGATATCTATGGATCTCTGTGGGTCTCTATGGGTCTCTGTGGGTATTTGTTGGTCTGTATGGGTCTCTGAGTCTATGTGGGTCTCTGTGGGCCTCTGTGGGAATGTATGGGTCTCTGTGGGTCTGTATGGGTCTATGTGGGTCTGTATAGGTCTCTGTGGGCCTCCGTGTGTCTCTATGGGTGTCTATGGGTCTCTGTGGGTCAATATGGGTCTCTGTGGGTCTGTAGAAACGCGCACTTCAGAGTGTTTGTCTGCTGACATCAGTGTCGGCGTGATGATGCCGACGATGATATAAGCCACTTGGTTGAGCCGCCATCGTTTGTGCCAGCCAGGTCTGCTCCTACGTCGTTCAATGGGGCCTTACGTGGTCAAAATACAAACATTGTTAATTTAAAGTAAAATAATTGCCTGCTATTGTGAAACAGATGGACACTCTCAGGAACTGAACGGTGTAAAGATGTGCCTCTTAATTCCTGTTACATATTTTCACTCTGGGATATCTGGTTAAGGCCAAGATTCAACAGTGCCACGCTGGCTAGGGGATGCTAACTACCTCGCCTGGTATGCAGGAGGTTCGCGGCTTCGATCCCGGATCCTAATGCCCATGGTGGCTAGGAGATGTTAACTACCTCGCCTTGTAAACAGGAGGTCGTGGGTTCTATCCCATATCATAACGCCACCGTGGCTAGATGTTAACTACCTCGCCTGATGTACAGGAGGTCGTGGGTTCTTTCCCAGATCATAACGCCCATGGTGGCTAGGAGATGTTAACTATCTCGCCTGGTAGACAGGATGTCATGGTTTTTGAAAATGAGCTACCCAGCTCGGCCGGGCCTTTAGCTGGTAGAACATTTAAATGTTAAATGTAATTTAGTGGAATCGATCGTAGCTCTCAATACGCTTAAAAAACGAGCAAGAGCTGAACCTGAAAATGAATTTTAAAGAAAATATTCGGGTTTTGTACCCTTAATGGCCATAAAGCCGGGAGTGGTGTTAAGATGTTAGAACACCAAAGAGATACCTATCACAAGGCGTCGTCAATTGTGCATTAACCACACACAGTACCCGTGGTGCAGTATATAGTAGTGTAGTATATCGTGTAGTGTATAGTAGCGTAGTGTATCGTGTAAAGTAGTAGTGTAGTGTATCGTGTAGTGTAAAGTAGTAGTGTGTCGTGTATGTGTATACTCTTTTTTCAAGGCGTCATCATGTTAACCACGCACATTACGGGTGGTGAACATGGAAACAAACATCGCTTTGATAATCATAATTGTTGTGTTATACGCATTGTTTTGAAGCTTTCGTGACTGCAGGAATCCATACTCTTTGGTTCTTTTGGTAAAGTCACGTGGTTGGAAATAAAATAAAATCAAACAAATCAAGACGTTTCGATCGCAACACAAGCAGCCGTCATCTGGCGAAAGAACCAAAGAGTTTAAGCAATTGTCTTTGAAACGGATGGACCTACACCAGAGACACCAGAAACACCAGAGCCTTCTGTACAGCAACGTCTCGCCAGCAGTGTCGTACCAGAGACCAGGACCAGGGCAATGCCACACGTATCGAGAGCATTACTAGGCCGGGGTGATACCTTCTTTGCCAGTATCAAAGTATAAACAATAAGAATAAGTTGATGCCCTTTCTGGCGGTAATACAGGAGTGTGTGTTAGGGTGTTCGAACACCAAATCGATGATAACTTTTGCAAGGTGCGCTGGTGAGACGAGACCCTGAAGAAGGCTGTGGTCAATCAGTTACAAAGACAATGGGCATGCAACAGCGTCATTGTGTATCGGAGTTGATCGGGGAGACATCTTGAAAACGTCGCTTCATTGGAATCGACTCGATCAATAAAGTATTTATCTTGAGTTTATGAGTTGATGAGTTTATGAGTTGATGATGACGTCACCCTGCTGCTGATCTATATAAAACCGGGAGCCAGAGCAGAGCCTCACCATTCTGGCGAATTGCCCGATGATGCTGGATGCAATTACCAGCGAAACGTCGTACTACTCAAAAATTGTAAATGTTGTGGATTCACTCTTCAACACACCGGTGGGCTAAAGTAGTGAACTATTTGTCTTTTGTCAACGTGACACTTTTTTGCTGATTGGCCGTGTCGGGTGGTGGAGGGTTATGACACATTTATATATAACGCGATCTAACACAAAAACGTTGATTATGAATGATATTGGTCGCGAAAGCCTGCTACGTGTTAAACCAAATATTTATTTATTTAGCACTATGGGGCCGTCCATAAATGACGTCACGCGATTTTGGACGATTTTTGACCCCCTCCCTCGTCACACGGCGTCACAAATAGTCAGACCCCCCCTCAAATATGAAGTCACAAAGCTCTGCCCCCCCCCCAAATCAATATTTCCATTTTGAAAATAAAACATGCTTCAAATCGCATTGTAGTGTGTATTTAATGGAGCGCTGCACTCTGATGTTGTAGAAAACATTTATTAAAGTATATCTTATTGAGTAGAACGTGTTGTCTATATTTATTTAAAGTTGCGTATTTTGATGCGACGTCACATTTCTCACCACCCCCACTCGTCACACATCGTCACAAATGTCTGACCCCCCCCCCCCAGGTGCGTGACGTCATTTATGGACGGCCTCTCTCGTGCAAAGGATGCCATTCAAAGTGTCGTACAGATGCAACAAAAACCATTGTTAATAGACTAAATCACCAGTAGTGTAATAAACCTTCTGAGACGGCTTCGGAATCGGTCCTTTTTATTTCCACTTCCACAATACACTTTACTCACACACTCTCCGTTGCTGGCAGACAACAGAGAGCGGACAGACTTCACACCAAGTCCCCACCGCGCACGTGGCACCCAGAGCCCCCGTACGCGCGTGGCTCTTGCTCTTGTCGTTCCCCAGTCTGCTCACGATCGTTCTCTCTCTCCCTCTCTTAATCCCTTCGTCACGTGGTACCCCCCAGCCAATCCTCCGTAGACAGCAATGACCGTTCTCGATGGTTCCCTGTCAATCCCGGGACCACGCCTCTGATCCGGCTCCCCATTAGCTGGGGCCCCGAATGGCCAGGCCAATCCCCCCTGCTAACACGCCGTTATCACGCAGGGGCCATGCTCCCTGTCTCAACCCTTATTGGCTACAAAGCAGGACCGGCAAGCCAATCCCCACGTGAACCCTCTATGGCTGTTATTACATCACCCCCCCCCCCCCCCCCCCCCCCGGTGAAAAATTTTAGCCGTCTCGGCTGGGAAAAGGGTGATGAACCAATTCCGTAAAACATCTTATTAGGGCACCAAGGTGCATTTAACAGTAGAGGGTGAAATGGCGTCCCCGCGCCTAACAACATTTAAAAACAGTCACCCATGAAAAACCGGACATACATTAGGGCGCCCCTGCAGCGCAGTACCGACAGGGAAATAGCTAAACGATCAAACGTTAACGAAACGGGAGAGATTTAGACCGCGTACGCGACGCGGGTCCCTCTCCGCTCCCAGTGCATGGTCGCCTTGCTTCCGGATGGACAGGAGGTAGTAGGCTCGAAGAAGAAGTAGGTTGTTGGTGCTTGGTCACGTCCAGGGCAGGCCCCGTTGAAGGGAGGGGCGGCTGGGGCTTCCTCAGCCCTCAGAACCTGTTCATCTGTAGGAGGCACAACACAGTCCCCCTTGGGATCAACGGGTGTGGCAATCGGCGTAGTCGGCTCGGCAGAACCTGGCAGGTCAGCTAGTGGGGATGAAGGGCCGACACGCGCGTCAACATAGGGTTTAAGTCGCGAGGAGTGAACATACCACCGCCGTTTTCCGTACTGAACGCGGATACTTTGCGAGTTCCGAACATCTACCAGCGTCACAGGCCCCCGCCACGGCCTGTGCAGTTTGGGGGATGTGCCCGCCGGTACCTGGGGGCAGTGGAGCCACGCCAGGTCTCCCACTGACCAAGGCATGCGAGTATGCAATTGACGCGCATACCGTTCGTTCCTTGCCTGGGCACGGGCTGTTGCACACCGGGCAGCCTCTCACGCCTCCGTTACTCGTTCAAGCGAGTCACGCACGTGGTCAGGCAAGGAGCGGGACGGTCGTTTACTCGGCTTACCCAGTTGCACATCGATGGGTGGAACATTTTCACGGCCATACATCAAAAAAATGGTGAGTATCCCGTGGACGTGTGTGGAACCATGCGGTAAGCCGCTAAGACGCCTGGTATGTGCAGGTCCCAATCGGTTTGCTTTTCACTGACCGTGTGACAAAGCATACCCGAGAGGGTACGGTTGAATCGTTCCACCATACCATCTGTTTGTGGATGGTATGGGGAAGTGCGAATTTTCTTCGTACCCAGCGCGTCACAAACTTCCTTAAGCAATTTAGAAGAGAAATTCCGCCCTTGATCTGTGAGCAGCCTCTCAGGTGCCCCCTTGTCCATGACATACCCGTTCAAGAAAGCGTCGGTAATGGACGCTGCCGTTTGGTCGGGCAGAGGCCAGGCCATCGGCCATCGAGAAAAATATTCCACCCCGACCAGAAGGTATTTATTGCCCCTAGCCGACGGGGAAACGGGCCCAGAATGTCCAGAGCAACTAATTCGTTGATGCGGGACACCTCAATGGAACGTAACGGCGGTACATAGTGGTTCCGCGGCGGCTTCCTCTTCGCACAATCATGGCATGAGCGAACAAAGTCATCGACGTCTGCCGTCATACCGGCCCAAAAAAAATCCTTCTGCATCGCAGCCAAAGTCTTTTGGACGCCGAGGTGCATCAACTTATCAGCGTGCAGAGCACGGAGCAGGTCGTAGCGAAGCGAAGTAGGCACCACCAAGCGTGGTCGGTCAGACAACCCGTCGGTACACATTAACAATCCCGACTTGCCTCGGAACATCTGCCACTTCCAGCCCGCCAATTTAGATTTTTGTTTCCCTACCAATTTCCGTAGCGGAGACAGCGAGGCATCGGCCTCCTGCTCACGTAACCAGACCGCGTGCGGCAGCCGTAAGGTATCATCGGTGTCCACCGACACCTGCTGGTCGTCCTCCTTCGCTTTCGCCCCTGCGTCATCCTCATTCGCTATCGCCCCCATAACCGGACAGGGCGAGGTGGGCGGTGCCGCACAGCGGTGCGTGCCCGTCAGGCAAGTGCACGGAGGAAGGGGCGGCAGCCTTGAGAGCGCGTCAGCGTTCGCGTGACGGGCCCCCTTTCGGTATGTAATATCGAAGGAAAATTCCTGTAACTATTCCAACCACCGAGCCAATTGGCCTGATGGTTGATCCAATTTCAAGGAATATTGCAAAGCCGCATGATCAGTGCGAACCAGGAACTTCCGTCCATACAGGTACGGCCGGTACAATCGAACAAAGTGGACAATTGCCAAAAGTTCTCGCCTTGTCACGCAATAGCGCGTTTCCGCAGGGGATAGAACCCTGCTGCCGTACGCCACCACTCGCTCAACCCCATCCTTACGTTGCGACAAAACGGCCCCAATGCCGATATCACTAGCATCCGTATCAAGAATGAACGGCTGTGAGAAGTCTGGGTAATCTAGCGTAGGCGCCGTGGCTAGGTGGTCCCGAAGTGCCACAAAAGAACTTTCCTCCTCCGCTCCCCATTTAAACCTTTGATTTTTGCCAGTCAGAACGTGTAATGGTTTTGCCAACGTCGCAAAGTTCTTAACGAAGCGGCGATAATAGGAAGCGAACCCAATAAACCGCCGAACATCACCCACTGAAGTGGGTGTGGGCCACTCTCGTACACATTTGGTTTTCAGAGGGTCAGTGGACACGCCGTCTGAACTGACAATATGACCCAAGTAACGGACGGAGTGTTGCAGAAGGTGGCATTTCTTAGGTTTAAACTTAAGGTCAGCCGCGCGCATTCTTTGAAAAACCGTCTCTAGGCATTGGAGGTGTTCCTCGAACGTGCGGCTGAAGACAATTATATCGTCTAGATATATGAGGCACGTTTCCCACTGTAGTACAGCCAACACCAATTCCATGAGCCGCTGAAACGTCGCCGGCGCCGCATTCAAGCCCATAGGCAACCGATTAAATTCAAAGAGACCTTGCGGCGTGCGGAATGCCGTTTTGGCCTTCGACTCATCATCAAGGGGAAGCTGCCAGAAGCCCGAGGACAGGTCAAGGGTGGAAAAGAATTTAGCACCCGATAAAGCATCCAATGAATCATCCATCCTCGGTAAGGGGTACGCATCTGCCACCAAAATTTTGTTCAACCGGCGGAAATCAACGCAAAACCTCGTACCACCATCCTTTTTCTTAACCAGAACGACGGGCGCGCCCCAAGGGCTGTTGGACGGCGAAATAATATCCGCCGCCAGCAATTCATCTACTGCTCCGCGCACGTGTTCCCTTTCCGCCGGGCTCATGCGATGAGGGTGCATACAGATGGGAGGTGCCGCACCGGTGTCAATATGGTGCGACAAAAGCGACGTGCGGCCGAGGTCCAAATCATTTCTGCTGAAAACATCAGCGTACCGTAGCAATAGTGAACGCAGGGCGTTCCTTTGTTCATTTGACAAGGAAGAATTCTCTCCACATAAATCTGCGATCCAGCGTTCTTGTGAACGATCGTGCGGAGGCCCACCCGCGGGCATCCGAGCGCGCGGCGTTTTTTCACAAGAGGCGAAATCGGTAGTGGCATGAGCCAGCACCGATCCCTCTGGAACAACAACGCGGTCAAGTCCCCCATTTAACACCTGTATGAGAGGTGCCTGACCTGGTCGCATGATTTTTTGTGCCGCCGCCAAAGAAAAATATTTAGATACCGAATTCGATGGGGATAACAGCACGCCCTTCGCATCCCTTCCCATTCGAAGGGGTTTTCGATAACGCAGCGGAATTAGCATTTGCGCTCCCGACGGAACCTCCACCGTAGCAGCAACTACGGCAGTAACTGCGTTACCTGTAGGCGCGTTGGCCAGCAGGGAAGGCAGGAACGCCATTCTACGGCCCCCCGGAATTTCCAAACAGTCCTGGTCGACCCGTATTCTCAGCAGCATCCGGCGCAGGAAATCAGTACCGAGTAAGCATGGAACAGCTAGCGAGCGAGAGATTAACACAGGTCCTGCGGCGGTAATATTTCCGATAGCGATGCTCACATCTACCTGACCACAGATACCCATGCTTCCCCCATTTGCGGCAACACAAGCATCATTAACCCTGCGTATCTGCGATGTAGGAATGGACAACAAATGGAAAATAACATCTGAAATGATGGTAGCAGACGCGCCCGTGTCCACCAAGATATGGACGTCAACGCCGTCGATGGTACCCCGTACCGTCGACGAGCCCGACGCCGCAGCCACAACCCTGCGAGCCAATTTCTTCCACTGTGTAGCAGAGCGCGTAAATGGAGCAGGAGAAGTAAAATTATCCTTAGGAGTGTAAGAATGAGTGTGAGTGGATGAGTGATGTGGCAAGACCTGCCGGGTGTCCGATTTGTGCCGACTCGCCCGAGGTTGTTGCAGCTCCGCAGCAGGTGGAGGAGATGGAGGTCCCCTTGGCGGAAGAGGCGACAGCAGAGGTCGGCGCGGCAGTCACGGGCGAAATGGCCCCGTCTGCCGCACTTGAAGCACGCGGCCGATGCCGGCCGGCGGTCGGACGACCCGGCCCTTGCGCGTGGACGGCCCGTGTAGTCGCCACGCTGGTCGCGCAGCCGCCGTCCCGGAATCCTATGCGGAACAGCAGCAGCCAGCATGTCGTCGTCGCCCGAGTCGTCGGAGCAGTGGACCACCAGTCGCGGAGACCACCCCAAAGGCGGCCCGTCGATTTCGGGTTTCCCCGTCCACGCCGCCATCTGGTCCCAACGCTTAATATTAAACTTAGCGTCCAGGCAGCGCGCCACCCATCGCGATGTAAGCGGTTCGTGGCCGCACACTGGTAGCGAAATGTTGAGCTCCTGAGCCAACTCCAGCATACGGGAAAGGATGAGAGGATCCAAATGGTCGGCCGTCGCGTCGGGGTAGGCAGCCATGGCCAGCGCCATCAACGCCCCCCGATAAGCCAACGGCGATTCCTCCGATGCTCGGCGACGCGACATAAATTTTCTGGTGGCTAACGTCGGTGGGTCATAAAATTCCGCCATCTCTGCGAACGCATCCCGCAGTGTCTTCTTCTTGACGCCGGGATGGAGCGGAAGACCCCCAGAGAAACATCATCAAGCAGTGTAGGTAGCGCTCCCAGCGCTTTATCCTCCGTCCAGTTCACAGATCTAAAAGCTGACTCGAAGCGCCACGTAAAAGCACTCCAATCGCCCCCGGCGATAAATTCTTTAATTTGTGGAAGGCGATGTCCGCGGTGGCAAGCGTGCGCCGCGGGCGTCTCCGACTGCCGTTCCCGCCCTCCACCCGTTGCAGGCAAAATGGCGTCCGGCGGCCGCGTGGCGGTAGGTGCGCCCAAAATGGCGGCCGACGGCTCCGGCGCAGTCGCCCCACCCAAAACGACGGCGTCCTCCCGCGTGGCAGGAGCAATGGCGGACGCAGATTCCTTTGCAGGACCCCTTCCCGCGGCGTCCAGCTGATCGGCGATCTGGCGACCCACGGCTGGTGAGGACGCCACCGCGGTCACCAGGCTTAGCAGAATGGCGCGTAATGACTCAATCTGCTCCGCCATCAGCCGCCATTCGTCTTTTGTTCCTGCGGTGGTTGCATCTTCCCCCGGTCGACGCTGAGAGGCGTCGAGGAGAGTATTATCAGCAGGCGGCATAGGGGCTGTAGCTCCCAACAGCTCATCTTCATCCATCTCGACCTCTTCCTCCGATAGAGGTACGGGCAGGTTCTTTTTTCTGGGGTGCTTGGACATCTTTACGATCGTCCAAACAGTCGCAGAAGCACTTCTGACACCAGTGTAATAAACCTTCTGAGACGGCTTCGGAATCGGTCCTTTTTATTTCCACTTCCACAATACACTTTACTCACACACTTTCCGTTGCTGGCAGACAACAGAGAGCGGACAGACTTCACACCAAGTCCCCACCGCGCACGTGGCACCCAGAGCCCCCGTACGCGCGTGGCTCTTGCTCTTGTCGTTCCCCAGTCTGCTGACGATCGTTCTCTCTCTCTCTCTTAATCCCTTCGTCACGTGGTACCCCCCAGCCAATCCTGGGTAGACAGCAATGACCGTTCTCGATGGTTCCCTGTCAATCCCGGGACCACGCCTCTGATCTGGCTCCCCATTAGCTGGGGCCCCGAATGGCCAGGCCAATCCCCCCTGCTAACACGCCGTGATCACGCAGGGGCCATGCTCCCTGTCTCAACCCTTATTGGCTACAAAGCAGGACCGGCAAGCCAATCCCCACGTGAACCCTCTATGGCTGTTATTACAGTAGGATAAAATCAAATGCCATACAAAGCGACATTGCATTATAATAAATAATTCACTGGTCAACAAAAAATAAAATTCTGGCCTGGACTTTTGCAGCTGTTTCCGACTAATTTCAGGGTGCTGATTCCAAATCTGATCTCAGATTTGCTCTATCACATCTCATTTTTATGATATCGGCATACACCATTTTCATTGATTTTACCCGAAATTAACTCTGTCACCTATGATTGCAAGTTGTTGCGAGTCAGTGACTGCTTTAGTGTTAAAATATGGTGCTATATTTTTAGGATAGCGTGTTTACAATATTTCTAGATTTGAAGCTTTCGTGACTGCAAGGAATCATATTCTTAGGTTTTTTCGGTAAAGTCACGTAAGTAAAACATCAAAATTAATGAAAATAAAATAAAATAAAACAAAAATCACGACGTTTCGGAGGCAACACAAGTCTCCGTCATCAGGTGGGACCGTCACAGCCGAATTAGCTGCATCAAGTGAGGCAATGATTCAAGATGTAATCCCTTATAAGCAAGTTGAAGGGGGGAGGAGAGGGGGGGGAGCTCATCAGAATGTGGTAGCCAATGAATGGAACGTATCGGGAGGGAGGGGGGCGGGGCTCAAAGACAGCACGGAGTGCTAAGTACAACGCATCGGGAGGGGGAGGCCAAAAAAAGAAGAACGACGGCTTGGACGCGGTTGCTGCTGCACACGCCAACACAATGGACAGAGAGGGGGAGGAGAGGCCTGATACACATGATAGACAAAAGAACGAAAATGCCCATGTTTATACCAATGCTGGCTGAACAATGAAGAGAGTACTGTTAAACAACTGGGGATGTTAACACTCGGTAAAGTAAAGTAAAATAGTGCCTGTCAGATAAGATGGTCCAAAAAAAGTGTAATTAAGTCTTTTTAGCCTATCACTAATCTCGGAGAGAATAAGGTTACTCCGATCTGAACTCGATAATTTAGACAAGACTCTCTTACAAACACATTTAATGTTAACACAAAAAATGTCACCTTCTGATTGGAACCACGTTGATAACATGACTTCTGCTTCTGCTGACTCAATGTCAGCCAAATGCAAAGCTAACCTGATTTCTAAATTCAACCTCCTATCTAAGAAGAAACCAGAGCCACACATCGCAAAGCTGGATGTTAACAAGACCGTGATTAATCAGAGTAACATCCCAATTTCTGACACTCTAAAAACGGTACTGGCCAAAGGACTAAATTTTGCCGTCACCCCTAAATATATACCAGTAGAGGATATGATTTCTCAGATTGATGTAGCCCTCAGAGGCATAGGACACATCCATGCGGATGTAGCAAGAGCTGAAATAGCTACTATTCTTAAGAATGCTAAGAAACCCACTAGTAACATCAGCAAAAACGAACGCTCTGAACTCGCGGACCTAAAAAAGAGAGATGATATAGTCATCCTCTCGGCAGACAAGGGCAATGCCACGGTCATCATGGATAAAGATTCATACAACAACAAAATCCTGGACCTTCTTAATGATGGGAGTTACTCCAAAATTAAAAACGATCCCACTAAAAGCCTAACGACGAAAACCAACAGTATCATCACGAGTTCGACTTCCCTAATCGAACCAAGCAAACATCCCTCTCTAAAACCATCGGCGGCAAGACCTCCCAGACTCTATGGTCTTCCCAAAATCCATAAGGTAGGCACCCCGCTACGACCCATTGTGTCGACGATAAACTCTCCTACGTACAAACTAGCCCGTTTTCTATCAGATACTCTGCTCCCTTTCACAGGCAAGACCTCTTCGGCAGTACTCAACTCAACCCAATTAGTCTCTATGGTTAAGGACATGGTACTATCTCCTGATGACATCCTCGTCAGCTTTGATGTAGTATCTTTGTTTACCAAAGTCCCAGTACCGGACACCCTAACAATAATTGAGGACTTAGTCCAACATGGATTGAATTCTGATGCACCTGCGCTGGTTAGGCATTGCCTCACCAACACCTATTTTACCTGGAATGGCACCTTCTACAAACAGAATGAGGGTACCCCTATGGGCTCCCCTTTGTCACCAGTTTGTTGTATGTGTCGGGTTATGAAATTTTTATAAAAATAATAAAAATTAATGTTTTCCGAAAAATGCGCAAATCGCATTAATTATGTTAATGTGTGTATTAATATGCATAAATTATGATAATGCGTGTAATTATATGCATAAATTATGATAATCACGGAGATAATCGTAGTAATTTATGCGGATGCTTGCGATTATGTTAATGTGTGCAGTTGTGATAATTAGGCTCGGTTTCGTTTATCCAGGGTTATATCAATCAGGATAACACGATTATCATCGATTAAACATTTGCTGATTATCTTAGTGTGTTTATTATTTTTAGGTCACCAGTTTCAGATCTCATCACAGGATACAGCTATCAAGAATAAGATAGTTTTGCATGGACTTGGAAAGAACACTCGATATGCTTCTGTGATAACAATTTTATTCTAACAAACATGTGACATTCTATCATGCAGGTCAAACATGCGTCAATAATTCATGGGCAAGATTATGCAATTAACTAATATGAACGACAAAAACTTATGCAGTTGCGAAATTATGCAATTATGCAATATGAATAACGAAAACTCTTATGCATTTGACTAAAATGAATGAATAAACACTTATGCATTTAACGAATTGAATGACTAGAAACACTTCTATCAATTGTAACCTCTACTTTCCTACCAGGCATCTCATTAGTTCGCCCATGTATCGATCACAATCGGCGACTGGTCGAGTTTGAAAACAAGCATGACACACTTCCTATGGCGGTAATATAGCACTTATTGTACCCAAGAGGCGAAAGTATATGTCAATAGATTCATCGGCAAGTATAAAAATCCTCTTAACGGAATGTTTGATGCAATGGTGGGTGAGGGCGTGTGGGCGCGAGAGCGAATCTGGCTCTGTTTTAATTAATTCTTCGGCGAGACTCTGGGACAAAGGAACCGGTTTGACAAGATTTTCTCTGTGTTCTTGAGTCTGTATGTGGGGAGCGATACGACCTCTCTGCTGTCTGTGCGAGCGGCAGCTGAGACTTTCTCCGCTGTGAGGTGAGCGGCGGCGCTCGTTCAGAAGACTTTGACTCTTTTTCTCCACGGCGGGATGACGAGTCGGTTTTGGTTGATGCTGGTCGATCTGGGTGTCGCTCGTTGTCGCTCGGTGGCGCACGGTGGCGCACGGTGGCGCAAGGTGTCGCTCGTTGTCGCTCGGTGGCGCACGGTGGCGCACGGTGGCGCACGGTGGCGCAAGGTGGCGCATGGTGGCGCACGGTGGCGCACGGTGGCGCAAGGTGGCGCACGGTGGCGCACGGTGGCGCACGGTGGCGCACGGTGGCGCACGGTGGCGCACGTGGCGCACGGTGGCGCAAGTTGGCGCTCGTTCAGCGATCTCCGCCTTTCCTGCGGGTTGTTCGCTGGTCGTCACTGACGAGGAGCGATGCTTCGTTCGTGGCAGGGTGGACGTTGGCGTCTTTGTTGGCTTCACTCGCAGCTCTGCGACTCAGGGTAGCGATTCTTCTCAGGTGGTGCAGACCTCGGCTTGTAGCTACGCGTCGCTACTCCGCGAACCTCGTCATTCTCAATGACGAAAACTTCTTGACGATCTGTGGTGGAGCCGAAGATGGGCTCGTGGCCCGGATGATCTGTGTTGGAGCTGAAGCCCGGACGAGATGGGCTCAGAGCCCTGGCGATCTGCTTTGAATGGATTTTCCTTCGGTTTATATCTGGAATTTCCACTCAGTTTCCCGAGTTGTTCAAAGGCTGTCATAAAACCCTCCTGTGGGCTGAACCATCTGTGTTCGTTGTGTGTGTGTCCGTCCGTGTGTTTCGCGTGCGTGTTTTTCCGTGTGTTTATTAGCTTTGAAGACACAGCTGTGTCGTTCTGGAAGAAAGGGGGGGGGGGGGGGGCCTCGTGACGGTGCCACCGAAGTTATCCATTAGCCAGACCGATGATTCGCGTCGAGTTATATATAAAAAAAAACATTCGAATCCATGTTTTGTTACTGAATCATATTTGTCGCGAAAACCTACGCGTTAAGCGAGCTTAATTATTCCCTCCCTTGCTCGGGGATCACATCCTTTGTCTCACACAGCTTAAGTTGGTTTGGTTTGGAAGTTGAAATGCGACTTATTTGCTGCTTGGTTATGCCGAAACCGTGTTCACGATGTTTCATCGTGACCCGATCTCTCCTGGAAATGTTATTTCCTCGCGTGTGCAATTTTTGCTGTCCGCGTTGTGGGGAGACAAAGACGGTTGTTTCCACGGTGGGAGCACCCGGCGCATGCGCTTATTTATTCGAAGACGTGTTAATTTCCTTTGAGCCATTGCCCCCTTTATGGGTGTCATTTCCTAGCTTTGTGCCTGCGTGTGGAGATCCTCTCGGAAAGACAAAGGCGGCCGTGTTGCTCGCTTCCCATGGGTTGTTGTGTTTGGTTAATTTTGAGAGCCTTCTCCGCCCTTGATTCCTCTTCTACTTTAATTCCGTAATTATTATTTGACTTCTTGTGATTATTTAATCTGATATCCCGGCTTATCTTTGTTCAGAATATAATTATCTCTTCCTCCGTGATGCCCGGCCCTGCAACCCCCCGCCTGCCATTCCCCCCCCCCCCTCCCTTGTTCCTCTTGTGTGAATTTAGGGGAGTTTTTATTACCTCATTGCCCCCCTTTCATGTCCTCTTTCCTTTGAAATGAGGTGTGCGCACATCTGTGGTAGTGTGGGGGCCCCTGTGGAAGTGTGGGGGCGTGTTCGTTCCCACGTGGCCGCGTCTATTAAAAAAAACGATATTATCTATGTTGGCAGAATAATTCTTAAAAAAAAATAATATAAAAAAAAAATAAAAAGGGGGTACATACACAACAGTCCGCCCGTTTGAAAATTATCAGGGGTCGATTTGGCCACTGGCGAATTTTCAAACAAAGTAATGCCCCCTTTTTATGTCATGAATCCCATCAGCCGCCCTTACTCTCGGCGGTTATTTCTTACGACGCGCGTGCACGTATTACCATCTTAACCTGGTTACATCTGAAATAAGCAAAGAAAATAAACAACACGTTAAACATCGATATTGCGTTACATCGGTTCTCATACATCATAACTCCGACGAATATTCAATTTTGTTTTTGTTAAATCCTGGTTACATTTGAATTAAGCAAAGAAAATAACAACACGTTAACATCGATATTGCGTTACATCGGTTCTCATACATCATAACTCTGACGAACATTCATTTTTGTTTTTGTTAAATCCTGGGAAACGCTAGGTAGCGGTTTCGAACGCATTTATGCGTTACCTTCCTCATGTTGCCTGGTTTACCACTTATCACTTTGATAATTTGATCACGGTTTTCGGGTTCGTTTTTGTAGTTTCCTCTCTCACTCTCTCGCGTCGTGGGAGTGTGTGGTGAAAAATTGTGCTGCACGTAACCAGAATTCGCGCACACGACCCACTTTGACACTTGGTTCGTGGCATTCGCTCTCTCTGCGATTACATGCACATTTGCCGAGTCAGTGTGTCGATTTAATTCTGTCCCTCGTAATGTTGCCCTCTTTGTTTTTACGAGTGTGTTGGATTTCAACACCATTCCCGATACGTCATGGACATTCGTCTCCATTTTAGCACTCCGATCCACATAATTTTTGGTTTCCCTTGGATATTTTCCATTCAAAGGCTCATGCCTGCGCTCCTCAGGGCGTGTCCCTGCTGTCTGTTTTTGTACTGTCCGATCACGCTTCAATGCAACCCTGTCCTTGTATTCGATCCGCGCGTCATTTACGGGAGCACTGTCCACGTTTTTGCCCGCCCTGTCACTTGCAGCCTGCCTGTATTTCCCAATGAGCTCAGGGTTTAACAAAACTTCAGCGTGCGTGGCGCGTATGGGCTGCCCGCTCTCAATCACTGTGGATGGTTCATCACGTATTTGGACCGCATTCTGTGTTATTCCTCTATTCCCTCCTGGTATAGCCGGTGGAGGAATTGGTCGGAATTGGATCGATTGTGTTTGACCTCCCATCCTGCGATTCTCCTGAATGTTCGCATCCATACCTCCGCGGTCTGTGTAACACCTTCCCGCTAGGTGGTTATCTTCCCATCTCTGTGCGTAATTTGAACCTTGCGTGTGTCGTGGGATGGGGTGTTGATATGGTTCTGCTCTGAACCTCTCCCTCCTGCGATTCTCGTACATTTTTGGCCCAGTGTTTCTCCCTTTTGGGTGCCAAATTTTTCCTGGATTGTTACCTCGCCATCTTTGTGGGTAATTTTGATCTTGTGTGTGTCGTGGCATGGGGTGTTGGTATGGTTCTGTTCTGAACCTCCCCCTCCTGCGATTCCTCTGAAGGTTCGGCTTTGTGCCGCTCTCATTCTCGTGCCAACCTCTCTCTGGGTTATTTTGCCATGTGTGCGTGCGTTTCTGCTCCGTCCTGCATTGTGGGACTGCTCGGTGATTTTTATTCCTCTCTGAGAGGCTGGGTTCCTTATCCCTCTCCCTGTGTTCTGGATCCGAATTATGATTCTTAGCTCTGTACAACCATGCCATGTACGCCTTGCTCTCTATGCGGCGTAAGGATGCGGTTTCTGGATTCAAAACCATCCTCACCCTTTCTGTAATCTCTGGGCTCAAGGATTCAAAAAACATAATTTTGAACATTTTATCTCCTTCGTGGTATTGATTCACATCGCCTGCGTAATACGCTCTTTTAAATTGGACGAGGTAGTCACGTGGATCTTGGTCCATGCCCTGGGTCATCGATTTTACAGCATAAAACCCCTCAGTGAGTGTCGAATATTCTCCAAACTTCCGAATCACTGCCAGGCTCAGTTGTTTAAAATCATTTCTAACCTTGTGTGGTAGTGACTTTACCCATGGGATAGATTCTTTATGTAAGGTCCGTTTCAACAAACTCGCTTTTTCATCCCGTCTCCTCAGCCCTCTAATCATTGCCTCCTCTTCTACTGTTGCGATATGTGTGTGGATGTCCATAGTCTTATTGTGGGGGTCAAAATCGGGAATTCTGACTAGAGCCTTGTCCATCAATTTAAGGGTTTTACTGGTGAATAGGTATTCCGAAAGTTGATCGCCGACAGCGTCATCATCAAACAAGTAATCATCAGGCAATCTGTCAATTTGGTCTGTGCTGTGTCGGGCGTGTTGCCATTTCCCTTCAGTTTTTGCCTTTGCCCTTAGTGGAGCATGTCCTGTCGACTTTACTTTATAATTTTTCCTCCCTCTATCTGTGAAGTTGTCAGCCTCACATGTTTTTGTTTGCATATGTATCTCTCCATCCCTTCTCTCGAATTGTGAGGGTTTCCCTTTGTCAAGGATTTTTTGTTCGATATCCATAATTTTTGTGCGATCAATCCATGGACTCTGTCCACGTACCCAAGAGTGTGATTTAATGTTACTTCCATATTTATTCTGTGGATCAACGTCTGTGAGTTTCGCTGGTGTCGCGAGCACTGATTTCTCTCCCGTTTCCTTTCCAAATTTTTCCTCATTCCACAATCCCTGTCTGTATGCCTGTGTGAAAAGGAATGAGTCCTGTCCTGCCTTTCCTGCAGTTTTTGCATCGTGTTCGCCTTCGTTACATTTTATCCAGTCAATTAGTTTCCCCCGAGGTGTGTTCGTGTTATCGATACAGCTCCCTTCCCATATGTCTCTCTGACTGTACTGCTTTGTAACAGATTGGTCGGTACGTTTAAATACGAGCTCCCCGTATCCCGTAACCCATTCAAAAATTATTCTTAATCCCAGCATCTCAAAAGTGTGGCGGGAGTTACTTTGACATTCCCTTTCAGAGTGCATATAAAACAATTATCTCACAGAGTGTAGTCAATTTGACTCGAGCTGTTATTTTCCGATTCAGAGTGCGTACCTCTAACACCATTTATCACAGGATGCAATTGGTTTGATACGGTATTATCTTAATTCCACTGTCTCTGTTTTAACCTGCTATTCTGGGTTTTAACCTTAGAGGGCGTTTTTTAGTTTTCCGCCCGTTCACAATTACCATGCAATGTTCGATCCTGATATTCTGATTAACACGAAGTGATTCATTCCATCATCCATGCAAAACACTGTCTGCGAGAGATCCCGGACGACGCCACCCATTATGTTGTATGTGTCGGGTTATGAAATTTTTATAAAAAATAATAAAAATTAATGTTTTCCGAAAAATGCGCAAATCGCATTAATTATGTTAATGTGTGTTTTAATATGCATAAATTATGATAATGCGTGTAATTATATGCATAAATTATGATAATCACGGAGATAATCGTAGTAATTTATGCGGATGCTTGCGATTATGTTAATGTGTGCAGTTGTGATAATTAGGCTCGGTTTCGTTTATCCAGGGTTATATCAATCAGGATAACACGATTATCATCGATTAAACATTTGCTGATTATCTTAGTGTGTTTATTATTTTTAGGTCACCAGTTTCAGATCTCATCACAGGATACAGCTATCAAGAATAAGATAGTTTTGCATGGACTTGGAAAGAACACTCGATATGCTTCTGTGATAACAATTTTATTCTAACAAACATGTGACATTCTATCATGCAGGTCAAACATGCGTCAATAATTCATGGGCAAGATTATGCAATTAACTAATATGAACGACAAAAACTTATGCAGTTGCGAAATTATGCAATTATGCAATATGAATAACGAAAACTCTTATGCATTTGACTAAAATGAATGAATAAACACTTATGCATTTAACGAATTGAATGACTAGAAACACTTCTATCAATTGTAACCTCTACTTTCCTACCAGGCATCTCATTAGTTCGCCCATGTATCGATCACAATCGGCGACTGGTCGAGTTTGAAAACAAGCATGACACACTTCCTATGGCGGTAATATAGCACTTATTGTACCCAAGAGGCGAAAGTATATGTCCATAGATTCATCGGCAAGTATAAAAATCCTCTTAACGGAATGTTTGATACAATGGTGGGTGAGGGCGTGTGGGCGCGAGAGCGAATCTGGCTCTGTTTTAATTAATTCTTCGGCGAGACTCTGGGACAAAGGAACCGGTTTGACAAGATTTTCTCTGTTTTCTTGAGTCTGTATGTGGGGAGCGATACGACCTCTCTGCTGTCTGTGCGAGCGGCAGCTGAGACTTTCTCCGCTGTGAGGTGAGCGGCGGCGCTCGTTCAGAAGACTTTGACTCTTTTTCTCCACGGCGGGATGACGAGTCGGTTTTGGTTGATGCTGGTCGATCTGGGTGTCGCTCGTTGTCGCTCGGTGGCGCATGGTGGCGCACGGTGGCGCAAGGTGTCGCTCGTTGTCGCTCGGTGGCGCACGGTGGCGCACGGTGGCGCACGGTGGCGCAAGGTGGTGCACGGTGGCGCACGGTGGCGCAAGGTGGCGCACGGTGGCGCACGGTGGCGCAAGGTGGCGCACGGTGGCGCACGGTGGCGCACGTGGCGCACGGTGGCGCAAGTTGGCGCTCGTTCAGCGATCTCCGCCTTTCCTGCGGGTTGTTCGCTGGTCGTCACTCTGACGAGGAGCGATGCTTCGTTCGTGGCAGGGTGGACGTTGGCGTCTTTGTTGGCTTCACTCGCAGCTCTGCGACTCAGGGTAGCGATTCTTCTCAGGTGGTGCAGACCTCGGCTTCTAGCTACGCGTCGCTACTCCGCGAACCTCGTCATTCTCAATGACGAAAACTTCTTGACGATCTGTGGTGGAGCCGAAGATGGGCTCGTGGCCCGGATGATCTGTGTTGGAGCTGAAGCCCGGACGAGATGGGCTCAGAGCCCTGGCGATCTGCTTTGAATGGATTTTCCTTCGGTTTATATCTGGAATTTCCACTCAATTTCCCGAGTTGTTCAAAGGCTGTCATAAAACCCTCCTGTGGGCTGAACCATCTGTGTTCGTTGTGTGTGTGTCCGTCCGTGTGTTTCGCGTGCGTGTTTTTCCGTGTGTTTATTAGCTTTGAAGACACAGCTGTGTCGTTCTGGAAGAAAGGGGTGGGGGGGGGGGCCTCGTGACGGTGCCACCGAAGTTATCCATTAGCCAGACCGATGATTCGCGTCGAGTTATATATAAAAAAAAACATTCGAATCCATGTTTTGTTACTGAATCATATTTGTCGCGAAAACCTACGCGTTAAGCGAGCTTAATTATTCCCTCCCTTGCTCGGGGATCACATCCTTTGTCTCACACAGCTTAAGTTGGTTTGGTTTGGAAGTTGAAATGCGACTTATTTGCTGCTTGGTTATGCCGAAACCGTGTTCACGATGTTTCATCGTGACCCGATCTCTCCTGGAAATGTTATTTCCTCGCGTGTGCAATTTTTGCTGTCCGCGTTGTGGGGAGACAAAGACGGTTGTTTCCACGGTGGGAGCACCCGGCGCATGCGCTTATTTATTCGAAGACGTGTTAATTTCCTTTGAGCCATTGCCCCCTTTATGGGTGTCATTTCCTAGCTTTGTGCCTGCGTGTGGAGATCCTCTCGGAAAGACAAAGGCGGCCGTGTTGCTCGCTTCCCATGGGTTGTTGTGTTTGGTTAATTTTGAGAGCCTTCTCCGCCCTTGATTCCTCTTCTACTTTAATTCCGTAATTATTATTTGACTTCTTGTGATTATTTAATCTGATATCCCGGCTTATCTTTGTTCAGAATATAATTATCTCTTCCTCCGTGATGCCCGGCCCTGCAACCCCCCGCCTGCCATTCCCCCCCCCCTCCCTTGTTCCTCTTGTGTGAATTTAGGGGAGTTTTTATTACCTTATTGCCCCCCTTTCATGTCCTCTTTCCTTTGAAATGAGGTGTGCGCACATCTGTGGTAGTGTGGGGGCCTCTGTGGAAGTGTGGGGGCGTGTTCGTTCCCACGTGGCCGCGTCTATTAAAAAAAACGATATTATCTATGTTGGCAGAATAATTCTTAAAAAAAAATAATATTAAAAATAAATAAAAAGGGGGTACATACACAACAAGTTATAGCCAACATGTTCATGGAAAAGTTTGAATCAGACGCCATCCAGACATCCACCCTGCGTCCTTCCCTGTGGAAGAGGTATGTGGATGACACTTTCGTCATCTGGCCACATGGCCTCCCAGCATTGAACCACTTCTTGGACCACATCAATTCTAGACACCCATCCATCAGATTCACCATGGAAGTGGAGAAAGACGGCAAACTACCATTCTTGGATATTCTGTTTGAGAGGAGGCCTGACGGATCCTTGGGACATTCTGTCTACAGGAAAGCCACCCACACAGATTCCTACTTGAAACCGGATTCCCACCACCACCCATCTCAAAAGAATTCTCTCATCAAAACGCTATACCACAGAGCCCATGGCATTTCTGACAAACACCACCTGACCGGTGAATTAAGACTTGTACATCGGGCCCTCAGGATGAACGGATACTCTGACCGTACTATCCGCCAAGCTGTCTCTCCCACCACACAGAAACAGCCACATGAAACTCTGACCAAAACCATCACGTTACCATACAGACCGGCAAGCCAATCCCCACGTGAACCCTCTATGGCTGTTATTACAGTAGGATAAAATCAAATGCCATACAAAGCGACATTGCATTATAATAAATAATTCACTGGTCAACAAAAAAGAAAATTCTGGCCTGGACTTTTGCAGCTGTTTCCGACTAATTTCAGGGTGCCGATTCCAAATCTGATCTCAGATTTGCTCTATCACATCTCATTTTTATGCTATCGGCATACACCATTTTCATTGATTTTACCCGAAATTAACTCTGTCACCTATGATTGCAAGTTGACTGCTTTAGTGTTAAAATATGGTGCTGTATTTTTAGGATAGCGTGTTTATAATATTTCTAGATTTGAAGCTTTCGTGACTGCAAGGAATCATATTCTTATTCTTACATAGCAGGCGTGACCAAAACGATCTCCAAAATTCTAAACAAACATAAGATCCAAGTCCGATTCAGTACAGTGCATAAAATCCGTGATCTGATTCCATCTGTGAAGGATGTCGTTCCTGACTTACAGTATCCTGGAGTTTACAAATTGAGTTGCATTTGTGGTGATTGCTACATTGGAGAAACGAAACGTCATGTTTCTGATCGTGTCCGCAAGCACAAGTCAGATCTGAAACACGGCAGAACTGATTCTTCTGCCGTTGCCGATCATTGCTACAACTCGGTGGGCTCTCATGAAATTGCCTTTTCCGAGACCAAGGTTCTCTGCAAACCTCCCGGCTACCATCAAAGGTTTGTACACGAAGCCATACAAATATACAAACACAGACATAATTTCAACCGTGATGATGGGTACAAACTTAGTAATCATTGGAAAGATGTTATCAACCACGCAAAAAAGACTTAATTACACTTTTTTTGGACCATCTTATCTGACAGGCACTATTTTACTTTACTTTACCGAGTGTTAACATCCCCAGTTGTTTAACAGTACTCTCTTCATTGTTCAGCCAGCATTGGTATAAACATGGGCATTTTCGTTCTTTTGTCTATCATGTGTATCAGGCCTCTCCTCCCCCTCTCTGTCCATTGTGTTGGCGTGTGCAGCAGCAACCGCGTCCAAGCCGTCGTTCTTCTTTTTTTGGCCTCCCCCTCCCGATGCGTTGTACTTAGCACTCCGTGCTGTCGTTGAGCCCCGCCCCCCTCCCTCCCGATACGTTCCATTCATTGGCTACCACATTCTGATGAGCTCCCCCCCCCTCTCCTCCCCCCTTCAACTTGCTTATAAGGGATTACATCTTGAATCATTGCCTCACTTGATGCAGCTAATTCGGCTGTGACGGTCCCACCTGATGACGGAGACTTGTGTTGCCTCCGAAACGTCGTGATTTTTGTTTTATTTTATTTTCATTAATTTTGATGTTTTACCTACGTGACTTTACCGAAAAAACCTAAGAATATGTGTTTATAATATCATTTTATGTGGATATCCACATTTATTTAATATTTTTCTTCCGTATTTTTTATTGAAAATGCAATATTTGATATCTCAAAAACCTGACTGATGCCAGATTTGGAATCAGCACCCCAAAATAACCTTAAAACCGTTGGAATACCTTATGCCAGAAAAAGTGTGTTGAACAGTGATTACTATCGAAGGCATATTTAAAAAAATAACACCGTAAATTAATCTTACGTTAAAGCAACTTTAAGAAGGTGAGCCGCGTGACACCGCCGCCCCCTTTGTTTGATGGGCTAACATCAGCAAGCGTCGGTGAAGCCGTCTTCGTCTGCGCCCATTGTTACCACAGCGCTTGCCGGTCTCCCTGTGCGCTGTTTGATATTAAAATGGCGATGGCTCAAAGCAGTTGAGTGACGTCATCTCTCCACCAAGAGTTTCTCGTGCATCCTTCTGGCTCCTCCTCTTTTGTGTCTCAATGCGGGGCTCTTCACCTGTCACTCAAGCCCCAGTCACCTCCCTCTCCCCAACCCACCAATCACAAGCAAGCTGGGGCGTGTGGCTCCTCCCCCACTGTCCATGGCTCCTCCCCCTGTCACTCAAGCTCCAGTCACCTCCCTCTCCCCAACCCACCAATCACAAGCAGGCTGGGGCGGGTGGCTCCTCCCCTTTTGTATCTCGATGCGGGGCCTCCTCCGCTGTCACTCAAGCTCCAGTCACTTCCCTCTCCCCAACCCACCAATCACAAGCAGGCTGGAGCTGGTGGCTCCTCCCCTTTTGTGTCCCAATGCGGCCCCCTCCCCTGTCACTCAAGCCCCAGTTACCTCCCTCTACCCAACCCACCAATCACAAGCAGGCTGGGGCAGGTGGCTCCTCCCCTTTTGTGGCTCCTCCCCTTTTGGGTGAGTGAGTGAGTTGGTGAGTGATCGGGGTGGGTGAGAGGGCGGGGTGGGTGAGAGGGCGGGGTGGGTGAGAGGGCGGGGTGGGTGAGAGGGCGGGGTGGGTGAGAGGGCGGGGTGGGTGAGAGGGCGGGGTGGGTGAGAGGGCGGGGTGGGTGAGAGGGCGGGGTGGGTGAGAGGGCGGGGTGGGTGAGAGGGCGGGGTGGGTGAGAGGGCGGGGTGGGTGAGTGAGGTGGGCGGAGTCTGTGAGCGGGGTGGGTGAGAGGGCGGGGTGGGTGAGAGGGCGGGGTGGGTGAGAGGGCGGGGTGGGTGAGAGGGCGGGGTGGGTGAGAGGGCGGGGTGGGCGAGAGGGCGGGGTGGGCGGAGTCCGTGGGCGGGGCCCAGGCTCTCGGATGACGTCATCGCTCACCTGGCAGGAAGTGAAAGTCGCGCGATGTCACGTGGTGCCGTCGGCAGCGCCAGGCCGCGAGGTAATCAGCTGTTGGTGGTTTTGGTGGTGGTTGTGGTAGTTGTGGTTGTGGTAGTTGTGGTGGTGATGATGGTGGTGATGATGATGATGGTGGTGATGATGATGGTGGTGATGATGATGGTGGTGATGGTGGTGATGATGATGGTGATGATGATGATAGTGATGATGGTGATGATGATGGTGATGATGATGGTGATGATGATGGTGATGATGACAATCTCGGGGAGGCGCAGGATCGGTTCAAACATTAGCCAGTGTTGTCCGTCGCGAGTGGCAATTCAACTCGGCGCAGCGCGCTAATCGCTGCGCCACCGATCCCCACACTGCCCCCCCCTAGGTCGACTCAGCCTCAACCGAGTACTCGGCACGGCGTGTAAACATCGCCACGAGGGAGACACAGGTGACCTGGCGTGGTGCTGGTCACCCACTCGCTAATAGCACTTGCCCCAACAGTCCATAGTGCCTATACGGGGTATCTTTGTCTCCCTTTGATGCTGCTAATCCTGCAAAATGCAGGGGCATAAGTAGTACTAATCACATACTTGCATTTCCCATAAATATACAAAATTACTCTTGATATGCATATTCTTTTGTCCTCTCGTCCTCTGGCTTGAGATGGCTGTCACCTATGGGTCAGATGATTGCCTGCCACCATTAAGCAATTAGTAATTAAACATAATGTTTGTTTTTTCCTAAAAAGTGTAAAATTTTGGGGAAAAAATTTCACAAAAATTAATTGTCACGCACAACGAGTCTGTGTGGAAAATGTCAGTTCGATTGGATCACGGGAAAAGGGTTAAAAAACGACTGAAAGATTTGCACGTTCGTAAGCGCGCAAGCAAGCAAGTGAACTTAATATAAAGGATTTAAAAAAGAAAAACTGAGCAATGTAATACAATACATTATTAGACATTATTGTTAAAAATAAAGACAAAGTCCATCCGAGGGGGGGGGGACTCCAGAACCCCCTAGATTCCCCCCCCCCCCCCAATGTTGACGCCATGGCTACGGCTAGGCCTCGACAAGGGAAGGTAATTTACCCTTTTTACCGGGTAAAAGGGTAAAGGGTAAAGATGTCGACATGCCAAGCGGTAAGGTAAAGGGTACAGGGTAAAGGTAGTTAGGAAGAATTACCCGGTAGGGTAAAGGTAGCGCAAAGTATTACCCGGTAAATACGGTGCCTTGTTTACCACTAAAAGTTCCGTTGCGCAGTCCGTGGCCTACATTTAACAAGTAATATTTAAAACAACTTTATTAAAAACACGCTTTTATGAAATATACGAGTAATGGCAGAACTCCACGACTCCAGGAAGTGGCCGCAATGCTTGGCACAACGTAAGGGGCCGTGGCCAATTACAAACGACCCCACCATCGTGTGCTGGTGTCATTTTGTCCCAATTCGAATACAACGTGTGACTTACGGCTTTCCACACTTTACGCCACGCTCCCACACCCCAGAAGGAGGCACTTCCTGTTGTTTGTCATTCCCCTGCCACGAGAAAAGTTTTGCAAAAACAACCCCCTTCCTTCATTGACGTTGCCGGACGGTAACGCTGCGGTGGATGTGAGCAATGTCCTGGAGGGAATCGATATAATCACTCGCCGTGTCGTTACCACCCGTCACTCCCTCCCTGCACGCGCCTCCGATTTGCACGCTTGGGGCTGTGTACGGCACGAAAGAGGTTCAACATGACGCACGTGCACACACGTGGGTAGAGATTGCATCAGTCGTCACAATGAATAACACTGTGTAACGCACTTAGAATGTTTTGTTCCTGGGTAGTAAGTGTTATTTCCTCATTGCTTATGCATCAAAAGTATAGAACATGGACATTATTCAATCTTGATTTGAAGCTTTCGTGACTTTGGTTGTTCCGGTAAAGTCAACCACAGCAAGGGGAGACAAAATACTGAAGTTGTTTCTTGCCGTGTTTGTCCCACCTGATGACGGTTGCTTGTGTTGCGATCGAAACGTCGTGATCTATTATTTTTTCTACCCACGTGACTTTACCGAAAGAACCAAAGAGTGCGGCTATTATTCCCCACACACTTTGCTTTTGTGACCTGGACAGCGACATTTTGATATGTACCTATTGTCAATGAGAACACGTGGTGCGCATTTGTGTAATTCCTTCACGTAAAGTCCTGGTCACAAAAGCAACGTTTGTGCGGAATAATAGCCATTTCTATACTTTTGAGGCGTAAGAAATTAGAAAATAACACTACCCAGGAACAAAAATCGTGTTACATAGAGCAAATAAAACACCGCCCAGCAATATTCATTTTCGAACTCCTGACATTGTAGAACCGGTGGAAGTTTTTATTACGACTTTGTAATAACAACAATAACAACAAACAAAATGCCCATGGGGTGGTGGTGGTGGTGGTGTGGTGTTGGTGTGGTGGTGGGGGTGGTGGTGGGGGGGTGTGGTGGGGGGGGGCATGTGGACAGAGGGGGGGGCAGGAGGGGGAGGGGAGGGTGGGGGTGGAGGGGGGGAGAAGATCGTTAGTTGCAGAGTCAAATCTTTGTTGTCCAATCAGCAGTCTCCCCTCCCCCCACTAGCCAAATAATCCCCAGACATTTAACAACTATGAGTTTACCCTCCATTAAAACTAAAATAAGACAAAAATCACACGCAAAGCAAGGTAATAACAGCGACACAGACAGCGACACAGAGACACACACACTGACAGTGACACACTGACAGTGACACACAGTAACACACAGAGACAGACACACACAGACACACACAGACACACAGGCACACAATGACACACACACACAGTGACACACACACAGTGACACACACTGACACACACTGACACACAGTGACAAAGATAAAGATCCCCCGTATAGCCTTAACAGACTGTAGGGGCAAGTGCTGTTAGCGAGCACCTACGAAGGCCAGAACGGTACACAGTGACACACACAGTGACACACACAGTGACAACAACAACCGCCATTCTTTACTAAGTGTCGGTGACTTCATCCCGACGCTTGTGCCAGGACAGGTGGATGTTGCGGCCCCGTGAGTGAGGGAACGTCCGATGGCAGGAGGCCACGGTGCAGGCCCAGCGGTTCCCGGCCCAGCGGTTCCCGGCGGCGGCCATGGGCAGGCCCTGGGAGCCAGACCACCACCACGGGAGACAAACGGTGACGTTAACGACGATGACGTCATCGACATCGACAGCCAATGACGACGACGATGACGTAATCAGCGATGACGAACGGTAGCCACGGCGTCGACAAGATCAGCAATTGCATCGCTAAAAACGACGTCCACGATTAAGACGACATCATCATCACCATCTACACGCCGTGCACTGTGCGGCGGAGCGGTGGTTCACGCGCACGGCGCCGGGTTTGGTCGTCGCACCGCGTGAACGCAGCGCCAAGACGTGCAAGTGCGGAGCGCCGTGTCGGTGAGCGTGGGGGGCCGCTCACCTGGTCCTCCTCCTCCTCGCCGCCCTCCTTGTCCTCGCCGCCTTCCTTGTCCTCCTTATCCTTGTCGCCCTCCTTGTCCTCCTTGTCGCCCTCCTTGTCCTCCTTGTCATCCTTGTCCTCCTTGTCGCCCTCCTTGTCCTCCTTGTCGCTGTGCAGCCACTCGGCGAGACGCTCCTCGCCGCGACGTTTCTTGGCGTAGAGAAGCACCGTGACTGCGCGCCGGGACGGCCCCGTTAGAACCACGAGAGGCTCCGATCGCGCCGGACGAATCCCCGTGCCGACGTCGTCGACGAACTCACCGGCAAGCAGAAGCAGGCCGAGCAGGACGGAGCCGGTGGCGGTGGCGCGGTCGCCATCGTCGTTGTCGTCGTCGTCGTCGGGGTTGCCGGGTGGCAGGCAGATGTCGACGGCCTCGTCGGGCCACACGGCGAGGGCGCTTTTCTTCCCGTGCCGCTCGCCACGGGAACACCTGCCACACGGAGATGAAGAGTGAGATGCACACGGAGACAAAGAGTGATGATGGTGGTGATGGTGGTGATGGTGGTGGTGATGGTGGTGGTGATGATGATGGTGATGATGGTGATGATGGTGGTGGTGATGATGGTGATGATGGTGATGATGGTGGTGGTGATGACAATCTAAGGGAGGCGCAGGATCGGTTCAAACATGAGCCAGTGTTGTCCGTCGTGAGTGGGAATTCAACTCGGCGCAGCGCGCTAATCGCTGCGCCACCGATCCCCACACTGCCCCCCCCTAGGTCGACTCAGCCTCAACCGAGTACTCGGCGCGGCGTGTAAACATCGCCACGAGGGAGACGCAGGAGGCCGCGCGTGGTGCTGGCCACCCACCCACCCCTCGTGTGCCACAGTGCCGGCCTTCATAGGTGCTGCTACTCGCTAACAGCAGCACTTGCCCCAACAGTCTGTTAAGGCTACACGGGGGATCTTTGTATCGAGGAGTGTGTGTACCGTGGGGGAGATGCGTGTTAAGAGTGTGTGTCACTGCAGGTGTATGTGTGTGTGTGTGCTGCATGTGGTGGTGGGGGAGTGTATGGCGGGCGGTGGCGCAGTGGTTAGCGTGCTGCGCTACGAACCCGGCCACCCGAGTTTGATTCCAGCTCACAGCTAACACCAGTGAAACCGGTCCTGGGCCTCCCCTAGGTCGCCTCAGCCTCAAGTTAGTACCTGGTGGGGTGTATAAATATCGCCACTCGGGACACAAAGGTGACCTGGCGTGGTGCTGGTCACCCACTCACTAATAGCACTTGCCCCAACAGTCCGTAGTGCCATTACGGGGTATCTTTGTCTCCCTTTTGTAATGCGGGCGCGGGCGACCTCCCGGATGTGACGTCACGGAGAGGTGGAGTTAGGTGACGTGGGAGCAAGGTTAAGGTTCTTAAGGGATGAGACCGGAAGGAGAAGGGAGAGAGTTAGAGACTGGACAAGAGTAAGGCCACGTTGGGCGAAGCCAGGAAGAGTGGCACCGGCGGCCAGCGCCGGCCAGCTAAGGGAGCAGCCAGCGGAGCTGCGAGAGAAGACAGCAGTGGGGCTGCTGGAGAGAGGGCGGTTGAGGAGCTGCGGTGAACACAGCCGGCGAGGCTGTGTGTGAGAGGCTACGAGAGCGACGAGAAGAGAGACTGCAGCGAGTGCAGCCAGTGGGGGGCTGCGTGAGGGTAACAGCGGCGAGGCTGCTGGAAGGTTACGAGAACAACGGGAGACCAACAGAGGAGCTGTTGGCGTGACGGGGTTAACAGCAGTATCAGTATCAGTGTGGAAGCCTTATAGAAGGACAGCCGTGTGGGTTACGAGGAAGAACCGAATAAAGGACACCAAGCCAGACTTCGTGGTCGAGTCCTTTATTACATTGGTGTCGGAAGTGCAACGGCATGTCGAAACAAGTGAGAAAGAAAAATGTTCCAGCACCAGCATCGGCTTCTTCATCCGAAGACGACGACTTCCCTCCAAACATGGATCCTGCCGGGGTAGTAGAGGAGAGCCCTGCTGAAACAAGTGCGGGGACGGGGGTTGAAGATGTAGCCGCAGTGTCAGGGCCGCCGACAACATCAGACGCTGATCCGCGATGGCTGCAGGTGGCGGAGCAACTGGAGACTCTCAAGGACGTCCTGGGCCAATTGTGTCATCTCGTCACCCCAAGGACGGCGACGGAGAGAGCGGAGAGTGCTCCACAGGCCGCCACAGTATCTTCGCTCCCGGCGCCATCGGCCATGCGGCAGGAGGCCGCCATCTTGCGCGTTCCGCGGCGGGAAACCGCCATCTTGACCACGCCGCGGTTCGACGCCATTTTGAATTTGCCACCGGAGGAGCCATCGGCGGAGGGCGGAGTAAAGCGATGTCGGAGTCGCCATCTCACCACGGTCAAAGAATTCGCCATTGGGGGCGATTGGAGCGCTTTCGCCTGTAGATTTTTGGCGGCGGTCCGTTCTGCGAGATGGACCGATGCTGAGGCCTTAGAAGTGTTGCCGACTCTTCTGGACGACGAATCTGTTCGATTTTTTCGTTCCATTAAGGCCGAGAAGAAGAGGACATTATACGGAGTTTTTCAAGAAATGGCCGACGCCTACGAGCCACCTGACGACGCACATCGGCGATTCGCTCAACGACAACGAGCGCCCGAGGAGTCGCCCGTGGCATACAGGGGTGCGGTGCTTGATTTGGCTATGGCCGCGTATCCAGAAACAACACCTGACCTGCTCGAGCCTCTCATCTTGGGCAAGATGCTCGAGCTGTCGCGGGATCTTGGGATTCCCATGCCGGTGTGCGGGCATGAGAAGCTCACTTCCCGGGCGGCGGCAAAATGTCTGGATGCACAATTCAACCTCCGACGGTGGAAACAAGTCGCGGCGTGGACAGGGGGACCCGTCGCAGAGGGTGGCGCTCTGGGTTGGGACCCTACGAAGTCGGTATACGTGCCGGATGGGGGGGGCCCTCAGGAGCTGACGGCCGCCTCGGGGCCATGGTCAGGCCGCGGTGGACCGGCCTCTCGCGCTGCACCACCGGTACGAGGCCGGCGGGATGCAAGGCCTGCGCTTCGGCGCAACGACGCCGATTGTTTCCGCTGCGGACGGAGGGGCCACTACGCGAAGGACTGCTGGGCCCGCATCCCGGGTCCGCCGCAACAGGAGGCCTCATCAACGGCCAAGCCGACCAAGGAACCACCGAACCAGGCAAGTCGGCATTCACCAGACACCCGGCAAGGCTTTGCACCTCACCCATCACCTTCGTTGTGCGATCCGAATGTTATTGTTGATGAGAGGCCAGCGACGGGGCCTTGTCGCTCGGTGACGCAGTGGCGCAAGTTGGCACGGAGGGTTGTCGCGGCCGCTACGGGTTCGTCCACCGTACCAGGATCTATACAAGGGGTGGACGTGCGCATTCTAGTCGATTCCGGCGCGTCCGCCACTATCATTTCTGATGTCATTTTCCATCTGTTGGGCATCCCACCCGGGGCCGTGCGTCCGGTTTACGGGTCATGCGTCGCTGCGAACGGGGGTAGCATGGGCATCGTGGGCCAGGTGGACGCTAAAATAACTATTGGGGAGGTGTCGGCCTCGGGCATGGTGTTGATTTCAAGGTCCTTGGCAGTTCCATGTTTATTGGGCACTGATTTCCTGGCTAAGATGCCTATTTTGATCAAAATTAATGAGAATTGTATTGAACTGCCAGGTGGCCGTCAAATCTCCTTTCTGCCCTCGCCCTGGGGCGATCTGCTTCAGCCGTACAAGTGCAGGTGCTGTCCGTGGCATCTGTTGACATCCCACCTGGCTCACAGATGCTTATTCCCTTGCGGTATCGGAAGCCCCTGCCTGATCGGCTAGGAGCAATTGGGGTTTTGTTGTCTCCGTCAGCCTCGATAACGAGCGGATTGGCGCTGGTTGGGGCACAGACCATCGTCCGGCCGGATCAATTACCTTTTTACAGGTGCTCAATGCGGGTGCGGAAACCGTCTGCGTTCCGGCTGGTACGGTCGTGGCACATGCCACGACGGCATTTACGGCTCAGGATTGTTCGCGTAGCCAGGGGGTGGTTGCTGGTGTTTCTGAGCCGGTGCCTTCAGATGATCGCTGGATTGCTAAATTGTGTGACGGAAACTCTTCCCTGTCCGTCGATCAACGTGGTGCGCTTCACAAATTGTTGTTGACGTTTTCGGATGTATTTAGCTCCGATGATTTGGATTTGGGGCGCACCTCGTTGCTTCACCATCATATTGATACAGGCAACGCTGCCCCTATTCGGTTGAATTCGCACCGAATGAGTCCCGCCGAGCGAGACCACGTTCGGGGGGCGGTGGAGGACATGTTGGCTGCGGACATTATATCGCCATCTAACAGCCCTTGGGGCGCGCCTGTGGTTTTGGTCAAGAGAAAGGATGGCACATTGCGATTTTGTGTTGATTTTCGCAAATTGAATAAGATTTCAGTGGCAGATGCGTATCCCCTGCCGCGTATGGACGACTCCCTCGATGCATTGTCGGGGGCCAAGTTCTTTTCCACACTGGACCTCTCTTCGGGATTTTGGCAGCTTCCCCTTGACGAGCCCTCGCGGGAGAAAACCGCATTCCGTACGCCACAGGGGTTGTTTCAATTCAACTGCCTTCCGATGGGGCTGAATGCGGCCCCTGCCACATTTCAAAGGCTTATGGAGCTCGTGTTGACGGGGTTGCAGTGGGAGACATGTCTCATATATTTGGATGATATTATTGTCTTCAGCCGCACATTTGACGAACATTTAAGGCGGCTGGAGACGGTGTTCACGAGGATGCGCTCCGCCAATTTGAAATTCAAACCAAAGAAATGTCACCTACTGCAACGGTCCGTCCGTTATTTGGGACACATCGTGAGTGCTGAGGGGGTGTCCACGGACCCGGAAAAAACGGCGTGTGTCCGGGATTGGCCTACTCCGGCCACCGTGGGGGATGTACGTCGATTTTTGGGATTTGCCTCATATTATCGGAGGTTTGTGCCGAATTTTGCGACGATCGCGAGGCCCTTGCACCTCCTTACGGGTAAGGGACGTAAGTTTGCGTGGGGACCGCCAGAGGAGGCGGCCTTTCAGAGTCTGCGCGATCTGTTGGCTACGGCCCCAACATTGGATTATCCCGATTTCGATCGCCCATTCATTCTTGATACGGACGCGAGTGACACAGGTATTGGCGCGGTATTATCGCAGTCTAGAGGGGGCGTAGAGCGTGTCGTGGCGTATGGTAGCCGGGTCTTGTCTCCCGCGGAAACCCACTACTGTGTCACTCGCAGGGAACTCCTAGCCGTTGTTTTTTTCCTACGTCAGTTTCGACCGTACCTGTACGGCCGTTCCTTTATCGTACGTACGGATCATGCGGCCTTGCAATATGCCCTTAAAATGGATCAACCTTCCGGCCAGCTGGCGCGTTGGTTGGACACGCTACAGGAATTTTCATTTCAAATTCACCATCGTAAAGGGGTGCGCCATGCGAACGCAGACGCACTTTCTAGATTGCCGCAGCGCTCCCCTTGCAAATGTGCGTCGGGGACGCAGAGATGTGCGCCCAGCCTACCCCCCCCTCAGCCGGTGGTGTTGGCTGTTGAGGAGTCGGATGCTCCTGTGGAACCGGGGCCGACTGATGGGGTTTTGAATCTGCCACGGTCTGTTTGGATAAGGGAGCAGATGATGGATGAGTCATTAGTGTCCTTGCGGAAGCGATCCAAAGTGGAGATTGGGGGTCCGGTTACGGAGGGTGCGCCGGAAACCGCGGTCCGAGATGGTCTGCTCATGTGGAGGGAAGGTCTCCAGGAACGCTGGCGTCTGGTAGTGCCTGCGTCCCTGCGATACGAGTTGATTAGAACTCTCCATTGTGACACGCTATTACATCTGGGTGTGCAGAAGACCTTGTTGACGTTGCAACGTCATTATTTTTGGCACGGCATGGCGACGGATGTTGTGGGGCACGTCCGCGCGTGCCCTGACTGTGCCCGACGTAAGCCACCTAAACATCCTTATGTGCCGCCTTTACAGTCAATTCAGGTGTCTCGGGTTAATGAATTGGTGGCACTGGACATTTTGGGACCTTTCCCACCATCGGCGAGGGGTAATAAATATTTGCTGGTCGGGGTTGAGTACCTCTCCCGTTGGCCGATGGCCTGGCCGTTGCCCGACCAATCGGCCGCGGCCATTACCGACGCCTTTTTGTTCGGATACGTTATGGACAAGGGTGCGCCGGAGAGACTCCTCACGGACCAGGGCCGAAATTTCTCGTCTAAATTATTGGCGGAAGTGTGTGCGGGCCTAGGGACTAAGAAGGTCCGGACATCCCCATACCATCCGCAAACGGATGGTATGGTTGAGCGGCTAAACCAGACATTGTCTGCCATGCTGTGCCATACGGTGAGTGAGCAACAATCGGATTGGGACCTGCACATCCCGGGGGTGCTTTCGGCGTACAGGATGACTCCTCATGCGGCTACGGGTTATTCGCCGTTTTACCTTATGTATGGTCGGGAAAACGTACCGCCGATGGATGTGCAGATGGGAACCGGTGTAAGGGGACCTTGTAAACCACTCCCTGACTACATTCGGGACACTGTTCGCCGGGTCTCGGAGGCGCGGGAGAGTGCCCGAGTGGCTACGGCCAAAGCTCAAGCCCGGAATGAGAGGTATGCGCGGCGTTCCAAGGGGGAATGCCCCTGGAAGGTTGGGGACCTGGCCTGGCTCCATTGCCCGCAGGTGCGGCCGGGTACCTCTCCCAAATTTCACAAACCTTGGCAAGGGCCCGTCCGCCTCATTGAGGTTCCTAACCCTCAGTCGGCGCGTGTTCAGATTGGTTCTCGCCGTTGGGTTGTTCACACGTCGCGCTTGAAACCGTATGTTGCTCCCCTACATGATGCGTCATCTCCCAATGTTGCCTTGCCGGGGTCTGTTGCTGCCGACTCTCCCCCGCCTGCGTCTATTGATCTTGCTAGAGCGCCTGTCATACCTGTTCCAGGCAGGCCGGCCTTGACACCACAGGGGACGAGGCGCCCTGCTCGGAGGGTGCCTGCCAGATCTGCGGGAACTTCGAGCCCTGCAGCCCTTCCGACCCCGCTGCAGACACATCCGCGGGACACGCCCGAGACTGATCCTTCAGGGACACGGGACGTTGGTGGACTTCCAACAGCGACAGGGGGATTTCACCCTGTCACTCCTCAAACTCCATCACGTTCCCGTTCCGCGGGTGGGCCGCCGACCGTCCGGGACGGGCCGGCGACCCGCACACGTTCTAAATCCCTTGTGTTTCGTTGTTACGTTGCATTATTGCTCTTACTGTGTATTTATTGCCTGCTTCTGGTACGTTACTTGATTATTATGCTCTGTTGATGGTTCTTACTGTTATATTGCATGCTTGGTGTCCTTTGGAGTGTCAGGGTCGGTTTCGCCCGCATTACTGTTGGTGTTGTTCAGCCGAGGTCGGCTGGGTTTTTCTCCACGGGGGAGGGTGGTGTAATGCGGGCGCGGGCGACCTCCCGGATGTGACGTCACGGAGAGGTGGAGTTAGGTGACGTGGGAGCAAGGTTAAGGTTCTTAAGGGATGAGACCGGAAGGAGAAGGGAGAGAGTGAGAGACTGGACAAGAGTAAGGCCACGTTGGGCGAAGCCAGGAAGAGTGGCACCGGCGGCCAGCGCCGGCCAGCTAAGGGAGCAGCCAGCGGAGCTGCGAGAGAAGACAGCAGTGGGGCTGCTGGAGAGAGGGCGGTTGAGGAGCTGCGGTGAACACAGCCGGCGAGGCTGTGTGTGAGAGGCTACGAGAGCGACGAGAAGAGAGACTGCAGCGAGTGCAGCCAGTGGGGGGCTGCGTGAGGGTAACAGCGGCGAGGCTGCTGGAAGGTTACGAGAACAACGGGAGACCAACAGAGGAGCTGTTGGCGTGACGGGGTTAACAGCAGTATCAGTATCAGTGTGGAAGCCTTATAGAAGGACAGCCGTGTGGGTTACGAGGAAGAACCGAATAAAGGACACCAAGCCAGACTTCGTGGTCGAGTCCTTTATTACACTTTGATGCTGCTAATCCTGCAAAATGCACGGGCATAAGTAGTACTAATCACATACTTGCATTTCCCATAAATATACAAAATTACTCTTGATATGCATATTCTTTTGTCCTCTCGTCCTCTGGCTTGAGATGGCTGCCACCTATGGGTCAGATGATTGCCTGCCACCATTAAGCAATTGGTAATTAAATATAAAAAAAATGTCCTAAAAAGTGTAAAATTTGGGAAAAGAAATTTCACGGAAATAAATTGTCACGCCACAACGAGTCTGTGTGGAAAATGTCAGCTCGATTGGATCACGGGAAGTGGGGTAAAAAACGACCGAAAGATTTGCACGGTCGTAAGCGCATTTACACCTCCTTGCATTGTCCATCTCTCACCCTCACCCCCAATTTGCAGATGGAGCGCCGGCTCATTATTGCGATCGGCGTCCCTGAGAATGACCCCGGGCCCTTCCCCAAGCGGCTGGTGCAGGTAAAGGCCCCCTCCCTCCCCTCTTCCCCCCCCCTCACCCCCTCTACCCCCATAACCCTCCCCCACCGACGTTGGTGACCCTCGCACCTCGCGGCAAGGAAGGTGTCCTGGGTTCGACCCCCAACTCGGGTGCCGTGCTGCCTACGTTCAACCCCCTGTTCGGCAGTGTGCGAGTGTCATGCGTTGGTGAGTGTAAGGGTGAATGTGTGTGTGTGTGGTATGTGGTGTATGTGTCTTTGGGGTTTGTGGTGTTGTATTTAGCATGCCATACATCAGCATGTGATGTTTGTGTGTGTGTGTGTACACATGTATATATGTTGGGGGAGCGGTGGCCAATTGGTTAGCACGCACTGCGCTCTGAACCTGGCGACGTGAGTTTGATTTCCACTTACAGCTCACACCCAGTGACAGTTATCTGAACTTGGTCTCAAATAAGTACCCGGGGCGATGTATAACTGTCTCCACTGGGGAGACCAAGGCGGCCGGGTGTGTTGGTAACTGCATATCACATCCCCTCGTGTGCCATGCCGGCCTTCATATTTTCTGCTGCGCGCAAACTGCACTTGCCCCAGCAGTCTGTTGAAGGCTATCCGGGGTACCTTTGCGTACGTGTATCCACGTGATGTACGAGCGTACATCATGTAACGCCGTCCCCTGCCGCCTCCCCGACCCCACCTGCGCCTTCCCCGTGTGTGCTCTCTCGCGCGTGCGCCCCCACAGATCAAGTCGAACACGCATGAAAATACTCTTAGTTCTATCGGTAAAGTCACGTAGGTAAAAAATGAAATAAAAATTAATAAAAAAAAAAAACTAAAAATAATATTAACTTTTTTTCATTTATTTTTTTAAATCCTTGCAGTCACGAAAGCTTCAAATCTAGAACACATGAAAATGCGCGTTATCGCATCGCGGGGCCCGGAGCCGACCAGGACCCCATCGGGGTTTTCATCGTGGATCCTGTGACCGGGTGGCTTTCGGTCAGCAAGACCCTGGACCGCGAGCTCGTCAAAGAGTACCTGGTGAGGCACTCACACTAGTGTAATGCGAGCGTAAATGGCCTCGCGGATATGACGTAACAGGTGGGAGGAGTTGGGTCACGTGGGGAGAGGGAGTGCTTTTAAGGGCAGGAACCGGAAGGGCTGGAGGAGAGTGTGGGAAGAAAGAAAGGTAGGAGGATGGCGTTAGCGGTCGAGATGCCTGAGGCTCCAGTGTGCCCGGGACCGGCCGATGGGGTTCTGAACCTTCCACGAGCGGTGTGGATCCGTGAACAAATGCTTGATGACTCGTTGGGGACCCTGCGGAGTCGGGCTGCAAAGGGGGGGGGGGGGACTGGTTTCCGGGGGGACGCCGGGGGCCGCTCTCCGCGATGGACTGCTGATGTGGAGGGAGGGGTTATATGATCGCTGGCGTCTGGTTGTACCGTCGTCGTTACGGTACGAATTGATTAGGACTCTGCATTGCGACACGCTATTACACCTGGGGGTGCAGAAAACCTTGTTGACGTTGCAGCGAGACTACTTCTGGCATGGCATGACGACGGATGTCGTCGGGCACGTTCGTGCGTGTCCCGAGTGTGCCCGGCGGAAGCCGCCTAAGCACCCATATGTGCCGCCGATACAGTCTATTCGGGTGTCTCGAGTTAACGAGTTGGTGGCGTTGGATATTTTGGGACCCTTCCCGCCATCCGCTAAGGGTAATAAATACTTGCTAGTTGGGGTGGAGTATCTCTCCCGCTGGCCGATGGCCTGGCCCTTGCCCGACCAGTCGGCGGCGTCCATTACGGACGCCTTTCTATTTGGATATGTCATGGACAAAGGGGCGCCGGAGAGGCTGCTCACTGATCAGGGCCGGAATTTTTCTTATAAATTGTTGGGGGAGGTGTGCGCTGCTCTGGGGACCAAACAGATCCGGACATCCCCCTACCACCCGCAGACGGATGGCATGGTGGAAAGACTAAATCGGACGCTGTCAGCCATGCTGTGTCACACAGTTAATGAGAAGCAAGCTGACTGGGATTTGCACATCCCTGGGGTACTCTCGGCATACCGGATGACGCCTCACGCGTCCACAGGATATTCTCCGTTTTTTCTCATGTACGGTCGCGAAAACGTGCCGCCAATGGATGTGCAGTTGGGAATGGGAGTGAGAGGACCTACTAAGCCTCTCCCCGACTACATTCAGGACGCCGTTCGCCGCGTCGCTGAGGCGCGGGAGGGGGCCCGAGTGGCTACTGCCAAAACCCAGGCCCGAAACGAACGTTGCGCTCGACGCTCGAAGGGGAAGTGCCCCTGGAAGGTGGGGGAATATGGCTTTGCTGCATTGCCCGCAGGTGCGAGCAGGAACCTCCCCTAAACTGCATAAACCATGGCAGGGGCCTGTTAGGCTCATTGAGGTTCCTAACCCGCAGTCCGCGCGCGTTCGGTTCGGAGCTCGGCGCTGGTACGTCCATACGTCTCGCTTGAAACCATACGTGGCCCCTCGAACGGATGCGTCATCTCCTGATGTTGCCTTGCCGGTGTCTGTTGCTGCCGACACACCCTTGCCTGTGCCTGTTGACCCTGCAAGAGCGCCTGTCGTGCCTTCTACAGACAAACTGGACGTGACACTGCAGGAGGCAGCGGACTCTGCTCGGGGCGGGACTATTACGGCTGCGGGGACACCTGGCCCCGCCGCCCTTCCAACCCCACCACAGACACGTCGTGTGGTGGCGTGGTGCGTACGGTTATGTCCGTAAACTCGGGGGGATTATCGTTGATGTCGGCGATGGTGACGATGGCGGTGGCTGTGTTTGTGAGGCCGATGTCCGGGTCGCCCTCCATGTCTGAGGCCTGCACCACCAGCACGTACTGCGGCGTCGTCTACATCGACGGGGCACACAGACAGCACCAATCACAGACAGACAACGGGGACAAACATCGTGCAGCCTCAACAGACCTTTGGGGCAAGTGCCGTTAAGCGAGCGGCCACTGTGGAAGGCCGGCACGCCACACGAGGAGGTGGGTGGCCAGCATCACGCCCGGCCGCCTTTGTCTCCCTAGTGGGGATGTTTGCACACTGCAGCAGGTACTAATTTGAGGCTGAGTCAACTGTCACCAGTGTTGGATCGAACTCGGGTCCCCGGGTTCGTAGCGGAGCGCGCTCGCCGCGACACTGTCGCTTCCGAGACACACGAGAAGAAGAAGCCACTGGAGCTGAAAACTCGTTTCTTTAGATCCGCTTTTCATGTTAAGCCTGTCGCCCTTCCCTCGCACCTCCGGTCAGCGCGATCGTCTACGTACGGTGCGCGACAGACGCTCAACGTATGTATATACACACCGAAAACACAAATGTAACACTGTACACGCAACGCCAGACATTAGCCACCACCGCCCGGACCGACATCGGCCAATCAGCGGCGGTTGCCGCGGGACAACAACCGACCTCGCGGTCCAGCCCGGCGGCGATGGTGCTGATGACGCCCATGGTGTTGTCGATGGTAAGCACGCGGTCCAAGGACTTCGTGGGAACCTGCGACACGATCTTGTAGCGGTTCACGCCGTTGGGCGATAAGGCGTCGTCCTCGTCACTTGCCGTGACCGTCGTCACTGGCGTGCCTGCCGGGGGTGGGAGGGCGAGGAGGGAGGAGGGCAGGGAGGGCAGGGGAGGGCAGAGGTGAAGGGCAGGGAGAGGGGCGTGGACATGGTGACTCTCAAGAACAAACATTATATTCGTTCGCATCGCAACCACCACCATTCTTGTTATGCTCAACATCGTCGTTGCCAGCAGCACGCGTCGCCACCGACCATCCACATGGGCGAACCGGCCGCGCGCGTCTAGTTTCCGCGCCGTATTCGTGGTCTGTCTCAGCCGAAGGGTTCAGATCGTGAGCGTCAAGGTGCCGTGTTCACGGAAGCAGAGGGCTTGGCCGTCCCCACACTTGTCCTGGAACACGCCATACTCGCCCCCCACCTAGGCGTAGTACTCATGCTCTAGTTTGAGCCTCGCCACCAGCAGACCTCTCGTCATGGCCACCGCCGAGCAGCCTTCGTCTGCGGTTGTGTCGCTTTGTAGTTTTTTCTTGTGCGTTTTGTAAATGGCCATTTTTTGCCTGGGCAAGAACAAAGTTCGCTAAGCTGTGGCGCTTGTTCGCTCTGTGTGGTGTTCCACATACGAGGCTGCTCTTGAAAAAAGGCACTTCCAACTTTCTGAAAGATTGATCCTAACATCTTGAAAAGTGGCGTCAGCCTCTGGCACCCTATATATTGCTGGGCAAGATCTTCTCTTTGGCCGCAAAAAGCGCACGAATCGGACGCTCCTGGGTTGATCTTCTTTACCCACGCCGCCGAAGGCAGTGCCCAATGGGCCAGCCTCCATTGGAGGTCTCCGCTCCGTTTCGCCACTGGGGCCTTGTATAGTTCTCCCCACTGAGGGGTGACGTCTATCAGCGGGGGAAAAACGTCCCTCCACTTTGTGCACGGCAGGTCTTTTAAGGCTTGACGGTGCAGAGTCTTTACGCAGCAGCTATATATCGCCACCTTGGAGGCGCCATTGAGAGCCACGTTCCCGCAGTCTTCAAGCTTAAGCAGCATGCCTGCGTCACTCCGCCCAGGGACCTAGAAACAGGCAGCATGTAGCTCCGGGAAGGCAGGAAGGGGAGGCTGAGCCGAGTCGGTGTCGTCTGGTGTGTGTATCTGTAGTTGCAAGTTTTTTGCTGTTTTGAGTACTCCACGCAGTATTTTCTCCCCGGCCAGCATTGTGCGGAGACCTGCGGCGTGGCTTATGTCAGCCGCGTTCTTCCACTTTCGGTGGTCGTTGTGGCTTTCCACCAAGTCGCCGACTGTTTTTATGCTGGCTTTGGTGAATCGGAAAGCCCTCGTCTTTTCTTGTTTCAGCTCCCCGATGAGGTCGTTAAAGAACAGGGGTTCTGTTAGAAAAGCGTTCACACTGCAGTATGGGCTTTCCCTGACCCACTCTAGGCTTTGCCACGCTTCTCCCAGGCTTCGGGTATATGATGGTAATCTAGATGGAAATTCCTCAGGTACAGCTATTGAAGGCTTCACGAACTACGTGGTCGAAATAGATGTTTAATAATGTGGGAGACAGAGAACATCTCTGTCGAAATCCCTAGGTGTACAGGAAATGGCACCAATTGAGAGTTGTGGAGGTGGAGTGTCTGTTGTTACAAAATACCCAGGCAGGTGCTATCACCATCACACCCCCGTCACCGCCGCGTCCGTCTGCACCTGGTAGGGAGCCCTCATCCACGGAGCCCTGGATAACGGGCATCTCGAAGTGCGGCCTGTTGTCGTTAAGGTCCTGCACGTTGATTAGGAGATGCACGTCATTATCCACCGCGTGGCCGTTCTTATCCACCGCGTGGCCGTTGACCTGCAGCAGACACGCAACACACGCGCAACACACACGCAACGCACACCCAACGCACACGCGCGTTACACGCAACGCACGAGTGGTTGTAATCGCCGACGTTGGGATGTTTAGAGTTGGCCAAACATCCCTCCTCTCGAGCGGTGGTTGGTTCTCTGAGAGTCGCACCTGGACCACCGACGGGCCGTGCCGGTACTCCTGGAGGTCCGCTGGGCTAAGAAGCTGATTGCAGGTTGATCCGCAAACGTTTACGCCTTTTGTTTCGGACGTTAAGATTTTACTCGTGATATTGAAAATTGTAAATAAAATGAGGTAAACCGCCCCGATTAAATTACCCGAACCCCGATATCTAAATTCTCCGCGTAAAAAAACAAAACCGTTCTAGCTGCGTTAATGTTCTTTTAATGTTCCGGTAATATAAATATATTTGAGTAATATTGGTACTTAGAGAATTGAATGTTTTTGTCACCAGGGGCGGGAGGTGCTTGCACCCCGGAATTGTTGACGTTGACCGAGTGGTCCGGCGGGCAGGACATTTGAGAACTCCACAATCGAGGCCTGGACCTCGCTAGGCCAACACACGCGCGGGGTGTGGTGCTAGTGTGAGTGCCTCACTAGGAACTCTTTGATGAGCTCACGGTCCAGGGTCTTCGTAACAGAGAGCCACCCGGTCACAGGATCCACGATAAACACCCCCATGGGATCCTCGTCTGCTCCGGGCCCCGCGATGCGATAACGTGCATTTTCATGTGTTCTAGATTTGAAGCTTTGTTGAATGCAAGGATAAAAAAATGAGATAAAAGTTAATATTATTTATTTTTTTAGTTTTATTTTTTGGACTTGATCTGTGGGGGCGCACGCGCGAGAGAGCACACACGGGGAAGGCGCAGGTGGGGTCGGGGAGGCGGCAGGGGACGGCGTTACATGATGTACGCTCGTACATAACGTGGATACACGTACGCAAAGGTACCCCGGATAGCCTTCAACAGACTGCTGGGGCAAGTGCAGTTTGCGCGCAGCAGAAAATATGAAGGCCGGCATGGCGCACGAGGGGGTGTGATATGCAGTTACCAACACACCCGGCCGCCTTGGTCTCCCCAGTGGAGACAATTATACATCGCACTGGGTACTTATTTGAGACCAAGTTCAGATAACCGTCACTGGGTGTGAGCTGTAAGTGGAAATCAAACTCACGTCGCCAGGTTGCGAGCGCAGCGCGTGCTAACCAATTGGCCACCGTTCCCCCATGCTGATGTATGGCATGCTAAATACAACACCACAAACCCCAAGACACATACACCACATACCACACACACACATTCACCCTTACTCACCAACGCATGACACTCACACACTGCCGAACAGGGGGTTGAACGTAGGCAGCACGGCACCCGAGTTGGGGGTCGAACCCAGGACACCTTCCTTGCCGCGAGGTGCGAGCGTCACCAACGCCGGTGGGGGAGGGTTATGGGGGTAGAGGGGGTGAAGGGGGGGGAAGAGGGGAGGGAGGGGGCCTTTACCTGCACCAGCTGCTTGGGGAAGGGCCCGGGGTCATTCTCAAGGACGCCGATTGCAATAATGAGCCATCGCTCCATCTGCAAATTGGGGGTGAGAGATGGACGATGCAAGGAGGTGTAAATGGATACAAGAGAGCGAGGTCGTAGCTAGGCCTCGGCAAGCTAAGAGTTAAAAGGTAAAAACAACGAGCCTACCTTTACCCTACCTTTTATCTTACCACAATACAATCACTCTACCCTACCTTTTACCCTTTAGAAGGTAAGGTAAAAGGTAAAAAGCAACGAGCTTACCTTTACCCTACCTTTTACCCTTACCCCATACAAATGACCCGATTACAGGGTAATTAATAGGGAACTACACATCAACAGGGTTTATAACGGTAAATGCTAGGTAGAGCGCTTCATTCATATAGAATACTCTCGATTATTCCAATTTTACACGCTTTCTTTTAACTCACTCTGTTGTTGTCGTATCCTCAAATCTAGAAACTCAATTTTTACCCACTTCCTAATGTGGTATCGACTGCAAACTTGGTATACTTGGGTCATACTGATGACTATACTATATTCTATCATTAAACATATATATATTTTTAAACATTATTTTTTCTATGTTATGTTTCGGCTTGGGTCTAATTGTCCATGCTCAACTGACGTTGGCTGTAATTGGCCACGGCCCCTTACGTTGTGCCAAGCATTGCGGCCACTTCCTGGAGTCGTGGAGTTCTGCCATTACTCGTATATTTCATAAAAGCGTGTTTTTAATAAAGTTGTTTTAAATATTACTTTTTAAATGTAGGCCACGGACTGCGCCACGGAGCTTTTAGTGGTAAGCAAGGCACCGTATTTACCGGGTAATACTTGGCGCTACCTTTACCCTACCGGGTAATTCTTCCGAACTACCTTTACCCTTTAACCCTTTACCTTAACGCTTGGCATGTCGACATCTTTACCCTTTACCCTTTTACCCGGTAAAAAGGGTAAATTACCTTCCCTTGCCGAGGCCTAGCCGTAGCCATGGCATCAACATTGGGGGGGGGAAATCTTCGAGGGGGTTCTGGAGTCCCCCCCGGATGGACTTTTTTTTTTTAATCCTTTATATTAAGTTCACTTGCTTGCTTGCGCGCTTACGACCGTGCAAATATTTCGGTCGTTTTTTAACCCACTTCCCGTGATCCAATCGACCTGACATTTTGCACACAGACTCGTTGTGCGTCACAATTTATTTTCGTGAAATTTTATTCAAAAATTTTACACTTTTTATGAAAAAAAAATTTCACTAACACAATCATATATTTTTCCTAAACACAGAAAATTATTCAAGAAAACAACAAAAATGTACAATATAAACAATCATACAAAAACTGAAAATCTTATAATCCTTATATACGACTTTCCTTTAATTTAAAAAGTCACGTAGAAGGGAAATAATAAAATAATAAAAATAAAACATAATAAAATAATTCTCACGACGTTTCGGCCACAACGCAAGCAGCCGTCCTCAGGTGAAGAACAGGTCTGTCGGAAAGACAGCGTCTGAATTATAGTCTTCCCGACAGACCTGTTCTTCACCTGAGGACGGCTGCTTGCGTTGTGGCCGAAACGTCGTGAGAATTGTATTTTATTATGTTTTATTTTTATTATTTTATTACTTCCCTTCTACGTGACTTTACCGAAAGAACCAAGAAGATGAATCCCTGCAGTCACGAAAGCTTTAAATCGAAATAAAACGGTTTAAAATTTTTTTTTAAAGGAGTTTATCCCACCTGAAGAAGATCGCTTGTATTGTGATCGAAACGTCGTGGTTTATTTATTTATTTTAAAATTACCTTTGAACCTATCTATGTGACTTTACCGAAATACCCAAATAATTTGTCACGTCAGAGTTAAGTCATTGCCTTGTAATGTGAAACAGATGAACTCTCTCGGGACTTTAACGGTGTCAATCTGTGCCTCTGAATTCCTGTTCAATATTTTCACTCTGGGTTATCTGGTTAAGGCCAAGACTCAACGGTGCCACGCTGGCTAAAGGGGATGTTAACTACCTCGCCTGGTATACAGGTAGTCGTGGGTTCCGTCCCGGACTCTAGTGCCATATGGCAGCTAGGAGATATTAACTACCTCGCCTGGTGTGCAGGAGGTCGCGGCTTCGATCCCGGATCCTAATGCCCATGGTAGCTAGGAGATGTTAACTACCTTGCCTTGTATACAGGAGGTCGTGGGTTCTATCCCAGATCATAACGCCACCGTGGCTAGGAGATGTTAACTACCTCGCCTGGTAAACACGATGTCATGGGTTCTGAAAATGAGCTACCCAGCTCGGCCGGGCCTTTAGCTGGTAGAACATTTAAATGTTAAATGTAATTTAGTGGAATCGATCGTAGCTTTGAATACGCTTTAAAAAACGAGCAAGAGCTTAACCTGAAAATGAATTTTAAAGAAAATATTCGGGTTTTGTACCCTTAATGGCCATAAAGCCGGGAGTGGTGTTAAGATGTTAGAACACCAAAGAGATACCTATCGCAAGGCGTCGTCAATTGTGCATTAACCACACACAGTACCCGTGGTGCAGTGTATAGTAGCGTAGTATATCGTGTAGTGTAAAGTAGTAGTGTGTAGTCTATAGTATAGTGTAAAGTAGTCTGTAGTGTAAAGTAGTGTAGTGTAAAGTAGTATTGTGTAGTGTATCGTGTAGTGTAAAGTATTAGTGTATAGTGTATGTGTATAGTCGTGTAGTGTAAAGTAGTAGTGTGTAGTGCATTTGTATACTTTTTTCAAGGCGTCATCAAGTAATGCATTAACCACGCACAGTGCGGGTGGTGAACATGGAAACAAACATCGCTTTGATAATTATTATAATAATCATAATTGTTGTGTTATACGCATTGTTTTGAAGCTTTTGTGACTGCAGGAATCCACACTCTTTGGTTCGTTCGGTAAAGTCACGTAGTTGGAGATAAAATAAAATGAAACAAATCAAGACGTTTCGATCGCAACACAAGTGGCCGTCATCTGGCGAAAGAACCAAAGAGTTTAAGCAATTGTCTTTCAAACGGATTGACCTACACCAGATACACCAGATACACCAGAGCCTTCTGTACGGCAAAGTCTCGCCAGCAGTGTCGTACCAGAGACCAGGACCAGGGTAATGCCACGCGTATCGAGAGCATTACTAGGCCGGGGTGATACCTTCTTTGCCAGTATCAAAGTATGAACAATAAGAATAAGTTGATGCCCTTTCTGGCGGTAATACAGGAGTGTGTGTTAGGGTGTTCGAACACCAAATCGATGCTAACTTTTGCAAGGTGCGTTGGTGAGACGAGACCCTGAAGAAGGCAGTGGTCTCTGGTGTGGGCCAATCAGTTCCAAAGACAATGGGCATGCAACAGCATCATTGTGTATCGGAGTTGATCGGGGAGACATCTTGAAACGTCGCTTCATTGGAATCGACTCAATCAATAAAGTATTATTTTGAGTTGATGAGGACGTCACCCTGCTGCGGCTCTATATAAAACCGGGAGCCAGAGCAGAGCCTCACCATTCTGGCGAATTGCCCGATGATGCTGGATGCAATTACCAGGCGAAACGTCGTACTACTCAACAACTGTAAATGTTGTGGTTTCACGCTTCAACACACCGGTGGGCTAAAGCAGTGAACTATTTGTCTTTTGTCAACGTGACACTTTTTGCTGATTGGCCGTGTCGGGTGGTGGAGGGTTACGACACATTTATGAATAACGCGATCTAAACCCAAAAACGTTGATTATGAATATTGGTCGCGAAAGCCTGCTATGTGTAAACCAAGTATTTATTTATTTAGCGCTATGGGGCCGTCCATAAATGACGTCACGCGATTTTTGACGATTTTTGACCCCCCCCCTCGTCACACGGCGTCACAAAGAGTCAGACCCCCCCCCCGCAAATATGATGTCACAAAGCTCTGCCCCCCCAAAAAAAACATATTTCCATTTTAAAAATAAAACATGCTTCAAATCGCATTGGTAGTGCGTATTTAATGGGGTGCTGCACTCTGATGTTGTAGGAGAAAACATTTATTAAAACGTCCTATTTAATTAAGTAGAACGTGTTGTCTATATTTATTTAAAGTTGCGTATTTCTCAACCCCCCCTCGTCCCCCATCGCCATAAACGTCTGACCCCCCCCCCCCCCAGGTGCGTGACGTCATTTATGGACGGCCCCTATTTCGTGCAAAGGATGACATTTAAAGTGTCGTACAGATACAACAAAAAACCATTGTTAATAGACTAAATCAACAGTAGGATAAAAGCAAATGCCATACAAAGCAACATTGAATTATAATAAATTATACACTGGTCAACAACAAAAAACATGTTTTTCTGGCCTGGACTTTTGCACAGAGGTGGGACAAAGTCATTGTTATGCAAGTCCAAGTCGAGTCTGAAGTCATCAAATTCATGACTCGAGTCTGACTCGAGTCCAAGTCACATGACTCGAGTCCACACCTCAGAGGTGGGACAAAGTCATTGTTATGCAAGTCCAAGTCGAGTCTGAAGTCATCAAATTCATGACTCGAGTCTGACTCGAGTCCAAGTCACATGACTCGAGTCCACACCTCAGAGGTGGGACAAAGTCATTGTTATGCAAGTCCAAGTCGAGTCTGAAGTCATCAAATTCATGACTCGAGTCTGACTCGAGTCCAAGTCACATGACTCGAGTCCACATCTCAGAGGTGGGACAAAGTCATTGTTATGCAAGTCCAAGTCGAGTCTGAAGTCATCAAATTCATGACTCGAGTCTGACTCGAGTCCAAGTCACATGACTCGAGTCCCACACCTCTGCTTTTGCAGCTGTTCTAGACTAATTTCAGGGTGCTGATTCCAAATCTGATCTGAGATTTGCTCTATCACATCTCATTTATGCTATCGGCATACCCCATTTTCATTGATTTCACCCGAAATTAACTCTGTCACTTATGATTGCAAGTTGTTGCGAGTCAGTGACTGCTTTATGTTAAAATATGGTGCTGTATTTTTAGGATAGTGTGTTATAATATCATTTTATGTAGATATCCACATTTATTTAATATTTTTCTTCTGCAGTTTTTATTGAAATGCAATATTTGATATCTCAAAAACCTGACGTGATAGACAAAAACTGATGCCAGATTTGGAATCAGCACCCCAAAATTACCTTAAACCCGTTGCAATACCTCATGCCAGAAAAAGTGTGTTGACCAGTGATTACTATCGAAGGCATATTTAAAAAAATAACACCGTAAAATAATCTTACGTTAAAGCTACTGTAAGAAGGTGAGCCGCGTGACACCGCCGCCCCCTTTGTTTGATGGGCTAACATAAGCAAGCGTCGGTGAAGCCGTCTTCGTCTGCGTCCATTGTTACCACAGCGCTTGCCGGTCTCCCTGTGCGCTGTTTGATATTAAAATGGCGATGGCTCAAAGCAGTTGAGTGACGTCATCTCTCCACCAAGAGTTTCTCGTGCATCCTTCTGGCTCCTCCCCTTTTGTGTCTCAATGCGGGGCTCTTCACCTGTCACTCAAGCCCCAGTCACCTCCCTCTCCCCCAACCCACCAATCACAAGCAAGCTGGGGCGTGTGGCTCCTCCCCCACTGTCCATGGCTCCTCCCCCTGTCACTCAAGCTCCAGTCACCTCCCTCTCCCCAACACCACCAATCACAAGCAGGCTGGGGCGGGTGGCTCCTCCCCTTTTGTATCTCGATGCGGGGCCTCCTCCGCTGTCACTCAAGCTCCAGTCACTTACCTCTCCCCAACCCCACCAATCACAAGCAGGCTGGAGCTGGTGGCTCCTCCCCTTTTGTGTCCCAATGCGGCCCCCTCCCCTGTCACTCAAGCCCCAGTTACCTCCCTCTACCCAACCCACAATCACAAGCAGGCTGGGGCAGGTGGCTCCTCCCTTTTGTGGCTCCCCTTTTGGGTGAGTGAGTGAGTTGGTGAGTGAGCGTGGTGGGTGAGAGGGCGGGTGGTGAGAGGGCGGGGTGGGTGAGAGGGCGGGTGGGTGAGTGAGGTGGGCGGAGTCTGTGAGCGGGGTGGGTGAGAGGGCGGTGTGGGTGAGGAGGGCGGGGTGGGCGAGAGGGCTGGGGTGGGCGAGAGGGCGGGGTGGGCGAGAGGGCGGGGTGGGCGGAGACCGTGGGCGGGGCCCAGGCTCTCGGATGACGTCATCGCTCACCTTTCAGGAAGTGAAAGTCGCGCGATGTCACGTGGTGCCGTCGGCAGCGCCAGGCCGCGAGGTAATCAGCTGTTGGTGGTTTTGGTGGTGGTGTGGTTGTGGTAGTTGTGGTTGTGGTAGTTGTGTTGGTGATGGTGGTGATGATGGTGGTGATGATGATGATGGTGGTGATGATGATGGTGGTGATGATGATGGTGGTGATGGTGGTGATGATGATGTGATGATGATGATGTGATGATGTGATGATGATGGTGGTGATGATGATGGTGATGATGACAATCTCGGGGAGGCGCAGGATCGGTTCAAACATTAGCCAGTGTTGTCCGTCGCGAGTGGCAATTCAACTCGGCGCAGCGCGCTAATCGCTGCGCCACCGATCCCCACACTGCCCCCCCCTAGGTCGACTCAGCCTCAACCGAGTACTCGGCGCGGCGTGTAAACATCGCCACGAGGGAGACACAGGTGACCTGGCGTGGTGCTGGTCACCCACTCGCTAATAGCACTTGCCCCAACAGTCCATAGTGCCTATACGGGGTATCTTTGTCTCCCTTTGATGCTGCTAATCCTGCAAAATGCAGGGGCATAAGTAGTACTAATCACATACTTGCATTTCCCATAAATATACAAAATTACTCTTGATATGCATATTCTTTTGTCCTCTCGTCCTCTGGCTTGAGATGGCTGTCACCTATGGGTCAGATGATTGCCTGCCACCATTAAGCAATTAGTAATTAAACATAATGTTTGTTTTTTCCTAAAAGTGTAAAATTTTGGGGAAAAAATTTCACAAAAATTAATTGTCACGCACAACGAGTCTGTGTGGAAAATGTCAGTTCGATTGGATCACGGGAAAGGGTTAAAAAACGACTGAAAGATTTGCACGTTCGTAAGCGCGCAAGCAAGCAAGTGAACTTAATATAAGGATTTAAAAAAGAAAAACAGAGCAATGTAATACAATACATTATTAGACATTATTGTTAAAAATAAAGACAAAGTCCATCCGAGGGGGGGGGACTCCAGAACCCCCTAGATTCCCCCCCCCCCCAATGTTGACGCCATGGCTACGGCTAGGCCTCGACAAGGGAAGGTAATTTACCCTTTTTACCGGGTAAAGGGTAAAGGGTAAAGATGTCGACATGCCAAGCGGTAAGGTAAAGGGTACAGGGTAAAGGTAGTTAGGAAGAATTACCCGGTAGGGTAAAGGTAGCGCAAAGTATTACCCGGTAAATACGGTGCCTTGTTTACCACTAAAAGTTCCGTTGCGCAGTCCGTGGCCTACATTTAACAAGTAATATTTAAAACAACTTTATTAAAACACGCTTTTATGAAATATACGAGTAATGGCAGAACTCCACGACTCCAGGAAGTGGCCGCAATGCTTGGCACAACGTAAGGGGCCGTGGCCAATTACAAACGACCCCACCATCGTGTGCTGGTGTCATTTTGTCCCAATTCGAATACAACGTGTGACTTACGGCTTTCCACACTTTACGCCACGCTCCCACACCCCAGAAGGAGGCACTTCCTGTTGTTTGTCATTCCCCTGCCACGAGAAAAGTTTTGCAAAAACAACCCCCTTCCTTCATTGACGTTGCCGGACGGTAACGCTGCGGTGGATGTGAGCAATGTCCTGGAGGGAATCGATATAATCACTCGCCGTGTCGTTACCACCCGTCACTCCCTCCCTGCACGCGCCTCCGATTTGCACGCTTGGGGCTGTGTACGGCACGAAAGAGGTTCAACATGACGCACGTGCACACACGTGGGTAGAGATTGCATCAGTCGTCACAATGAATAACACTGTGTAACGCACTTAGAATGTTTTGTTCCTGGGTAGTAAGTGTTATTTCCTCATTGCTTATGCATCAAAAGTATAGAACATGGACATTATTCAATCTTGATTTGAAGCTTTCGTGACTTTGGTTGTTCCGGTAAAGTCAACCACAGCAAGGGGAGACAAAATACTGAAGTTGTTTCTTGCCGTGTTTGTCCCACCTGATGACGGTTGCTTGTGTTGCGATCGAAACGTCGTGATCTATTATTTTTTCTACCCACGTGACTTTACCGAAAGAACCAAAGAGTGCGGCTATTATTCCCCACACACTTTGCTTTTGTGACCTGGACAGCGACATTTTGATATGTACCTATTGTCAATGAGAACACGTGGTGCGCATTTGTGTAATTCCTTCACGTAAAGTCCTGGTCACAAAAGCAACGTTTGTGCGGAATAATAGCCATTTCTATACTTTTGAGGCGTAAGAAATTAGAAAATAACACTACCCAGGAACAAAAATCGTGTTACATAGAGCAAATAAAACACCGCCCAGCAATATTCATTTTCGAACTCCTGACATTGTAGAACCGGTGGAAGTTTTTATTACGACTTTGTAATAACAACAATAACAACAAACAAAATGCCCATGGGGTGGTGGTGGTGGTGGTGTGGTGTTGGTGGTGTGTGGTGGGGGTGGTGGTGGGGGGGTGTGGTGGGGGGGGGCATGTGGACAGAGGGGGGGCAGGAGGGGGAGGGGAGGGTGGGGGTGGAGGGGGGGAGAAGATCGTTAGTTGCAGAGTCAAATCTTTGTTGTCCAATCAGCAGTCTCCCCTCCCCCCACTAGCCAAATAATCCCCAGACATTTAACAACTATGAGTTTACCCTCCATTAAAACTAAATAAGACAAAATCACACGCAAAGCAAGGTAATAACAGCGACACAGACAGCGACACAGAGACACACACACTGACAGTGACACACTGACAGTGACACACAGTAACACACAGAGACAGACACACACAGACACACACAGACACACAGGCACACAATGACACACACACACAGTGACACACACACAGTGACACACACTGACACACACTGACACACAGTGACAAAGATAAAGATCCCCCGTATAGCCTTAACAGACTGTAGGGGCAAGTGCTGTTAGCGAGCACCTACGAAGGCCAGAACGGTACACAGTGACACACACAGTGACACACACAGTGACAACAACAACCGCCATTCTTTACTAAGTGTCGGTGACTTCATCCCGACGCTTGTGCCAGGACAGGTGGATGTTGCGGCCCCGTGAGTGAGGGAACGTCCGATGGCAGGAGGCCACGGTGCAGGCCCAGCGGTTCCCGGCCCAGCGGTTCCCGGCGGCGGCCATGGGCAGGCCCTGGGAGCCAGACCACCACCACGGGAGACAAACGGTGACGTTAACGACGATGACGTCATCGACATCGACAGCCAATGACGACGACGATGACGTAATCAGCGATGACGAACGGTAGCCACGGCGTCGACAAGATCAGCAATTGCATCGCTAAAAACGACGTCCACGATTAAGACGACATCATCATCACCATCTACACGCCGTGCACTGTGCGGCGGAGCGGTGGTTCACGCGCACGGCGCCGGGTTTGGTCGTCGCACCGCGTGAACGCAGCGCCAAGACGTGCAAGTGCGGAGCGCCGTGTCGGTGAGCGTGGGGGGCCGCTCACCTGGTCCTCCTCCTCCTCGCCGCCCTCCTTGTCCTCGCCGCCTTCCTTGTCCTCCTTATCCTTGTCGCCCTCCTTGTCCTCCTTGTCGCCCTCCTTGTCCTCCTTGTCATCCTTGTCCTCCTTGTCGCCCTCCTTGTCCTCCTTGTCGCTGTGCAGCCACTCGGCGAGACGCTCCTCGCCGCGACGTTTCTTGGCGTAGAGAAGCACCGTGACTGCGCGCCGGGACGGCCCCGTTAGAACCACGAGAGGCTCCGATCGCGCCGGACGAATCCCCGTGCCGACGTCGTCGACGAACTCACCGGCAAGCAGAAGCAGGCCGAGCAGGACGGAGCCGGTGGCGGTGGCGCGGTCGCCATCGTCGTTGTCGTCGTCGTCGTCGGGGTTGCCGGGTGGCAGGCAGATGTCGACGGCCTCGTCGGGCCACACGGCGAGGGCGCTTTTCTTCCCGTGCCGCTCGCCACGGGAACACCTGCCACACGGAGATGAAGAGTGAGATGCACACGGAGACAAAGAGTGATGATGGTGGTGATGGTGGTGATGGTGGTGGTGATGGTGGTGGTGATGATGATGGTGATGATGGTGATGATGGTGGTGGTGATGATGGTGATGATGGTGATGATGGTGGTGGTGATGATGGTGATGATGATGGTGGTGATGGTAGTGATGATGGTGATGATGATGGTGATGATGGTGATGATGATGGTGATGATGGTGGTGATGATGACAATCTAAGGGAGGCGCAGGATCGGTTCAAACATGAGCCAGTGTTGTCCGTCGTGAGTGGGAATTCAACTCGGCGCAGCGCGCTAATCGCTGCGCCACCGATCCCCACACTGCCCCCCCCTAGGTCGACTCAGCCTCAACCGAGTACTCGGCGCGGCGTGTAAACATCGCCATGAGGGAGACGCAGGAGGCCGCGCGTGGTGCTGGCCACCCACCCACCCCTCGTGTGCCACAGTGCCGGCCTTCATAGGTGCTGCTACTCGCTAACAGCAGCACTTGCCCCAACAGTCTGTTAAGGCTACACGGGGGATCTTTGTATCGAGGAGTGTGTGTACCGTGGGGGAGATACGTGTTAAGAGTGTGTGTCACTGCAGGTGTATGTGTGTGTGTGTGCTGCATGTGGTGGTGGGGGAGTGTATGGCGGGCGGTGGCGCAGTGGTTAGCGTGCTGCGCTACGAACCCGGCCACCCGAGTTTGATTCCAGCTCACAGCTAACACCAGTGAAACCGGTCCTGGGCCTCCCCTAGGTCGCCTCAGCCTCAAGTTAGTACCTGGTGGGGTGTATAAATATCGCCACTCGGGACACAAAGGTGACCTGGCGTGGTGCTGGTCACCCACTCACTAATAGCACTTGCCCCAACAGTCCGTAGTGCCATTACGGGGTATCTTTGTCTCCCTTTTGTAATGCGGGCGCGGGCGACCTCCCGGATGTGACGTCACGGAGAGGTGGAGTTAGGTGACGTGGGAGCAAGGTTAAGGTTCTTAAGGGATGAGACCGGAAGGAGAAGGGAGAGAGTTAGAGACTGGACAAGAGTAAGGCCACGTTGGGCGAAGCCAGGAAGAGTGGCACCGGCGGCCAGCGCCGGCCAGCTAAGGGAGCAGCCAGCGGAGCTGCGAGAGAAGACAGCAGTGGGGCTGCTGGAGAGAGGGCGGTTGAGGAGCTGCGGTGAACACAGCCGGCGAGGCTGTGTGTGAGAGGCTACGAGAGCGACGAGAAGAGAGACTGCAGCGAGTGCAGCCAGTGGGGGGCTGCGTGAGGGTAACAGCGGCGAGGCTGCTGGAAGGTTACGAGAACAACGGGAGACCAACAGAGGAGCTGTTGGCGTGACGGGGTTAACAGCAGTATCAGTATCAGTGTGGAAGCCTTATAGAAGGACAGCCGTGTGGGTTACGAGGAAGAACCGAATAAAGGACACCAAGCCAGACTTCGTGGTCGAGTCCTTTATTACATTGGTGTCGGAAGTGCAACGGCATGTCGAAACAAGTGAGAAAGAAAAATGTTCCAGCACCAGCATCGGCTTCTTCATCCGAAGACGACGACTTCCCTCCAAACATGGATCCTGCCGGGGTAGTAGAGGAGAGCCCTGCTGAAACGAGTGCGGGGACGGGGGTTGAAGATGTAGCCGCAGTGTCAGGGCCGCCGACAACATCAGACGCTGATCCGCGATGGCTGCAGGTGGCGGAGCAACTGGAGACTCTCAAGGACGTCCTGGGCCAATTGTGTCATCTCGTCACCCCAAGGACGGCGACGGAGAGAGCGGAGAGTGCTCCACAGGCCGCCACAGTATCTTCGCTCCCGGCGCCATCGGCCATGCGGCAGGAGGCCGCCATCTTGCGCGTTCCGCGGCGGGAAACCGCCATCTTGACCACGCCGCGGTTCGACGCCATTTTGAATTTGCCACCGGAGGAGCCATCGGCGGAGGGCGGAGTAAAGCGATGTCGGAGTCGCCATCTCACCACGGTCAAAGAATTCGCCATTGGGGGCGACTGGAGCGCTTTCGCCTGTAGATTTTTGGCGGCGGTCCGTTCTGCGAGATGGACCGATGCTGAGGCCTTAGAAGTGTTGCCGACTCTTCTGGACGACGAATCTGTTCGATTTTTTCGTTCCATTAAGGCCGAGAAGAAGAGGACATTATACGGAGTTTTTCAAGAAATGGCCGACGCCTACGAGCCACCTGACGACGCACATCGGCGATTCGCTCAACGACAACGAGCGCCCGAGGAGTCGCCCGTGGCATACAGGGGTGCGGTGCTTGATTTGGCTATGGCCGCGTATCCAGAAACAACACCTGACCTGCTCGAGCCTCTCATCTTGGGCAAGATGCTCGAGCTGTCGCGGGATCTTGGGATTCCCATGCCGGTGTGCGGGCATGAGAAGCTCACTTCCCGGGCGGCGGCAAAATGTCTGGATGCACAATTCAACCTCCGACGGTGGAAACAAGTCGCGGCGTGGACAGGGGGGACCCGTCGCAGAGGGTGGCGCTCTGGGTTGGGACCCTACGAAGTCGGTATACGTGCCGGATGGGGGGGGCCCTCAGGAGCTGACGGCCGCCTCGGGGCCATGGTCAGGCCGCGGTGGACCGGCCTCTCGCGCTGCACCACCGGTACGAGGCCGGCGGGATGCAAGGCCTGCGCTTCGGCGCAACGACGCCGATTGTTTCCGCTGCGGACGGAGGGGCCACTACGCGAAGGACTGCTGGGCCCGCATCCCGGGTCCGCCGCAACAGGAGGCCTCATCAACGGCCAAGCCGACCAAGGAACCACCGAACCAGGCAAGTCGGCATTCACCAGACACCCGGCAAGGCTTTGCACCTCACCCATCACCTTCGTTGTGCGATCCGAATGTTATTGTTGATGAGAGGCCAGCGACGGGGCCTTGTCGCTCGGTGACGCAGTGGCGCAAGTTGGCACGGAGGGTTGTCGCGGCCGCTACGGGTTCGTCCACCGTACCAGGATCTATACAAGGGGTGGACGTGCGCATTCTAGTCGATTCCGGCGCGTCCGCCACTATCATTTCTGATGTCATTTTCCATCTGTTGGGCATCCCACCCGGGGCCGTGCGTCCGGTTTACGGGTCATGCGTCGCTGCGAACGGGGGTAGCATGGGCATCGTGGGCCAGGTGGACGCTAAAATAACTATTGGGGAGGTGTCGGCCTCGGGCATGGTGTTGATTTCAAGGTCCTTGGCAGTTCCATGTTTATTGGGCACTGATTTCCTGGCTAAGATGCCTATTTTGATCAAAATTAATGAGAATTGTATTGAACTGCCAGGTGGCCGTCAAATCTCCTTTCTGCCCTCGCCCTGGGGCGACCTGCTTCAGCCGTACAAGTGCAGGTGCTGTCCGTGGCATCTGTTGACATCCCACCTGGCTCACAGATGCTTATTCCCTTGCGGTATCGGAAGCCCCTGCCTGATCGGCTAGGAGCAATTGGGGTTTTGTTGTCTCCGTCAGCCTCGATAACGAGCGGATTGGCGCTGGTTGGGGCACAGACCATCGTCCGGCCGGATCAATTACCTTTTTTACAGGTGCTCAATGCGGGTGCGGAAACCGTCTGCGTTCCGGCTGGTACGGTCGTGGCACATGCCACGACGGCATTTACGGCTCAGGATTGTTCGCGTAGCCAGGGGGTGGTTGCTGGTGTTTCTGAGCCGGTGCCTTCAGATGATCGCTGGATTGCTAAATTGTGTGACGGAAACTCTTCCCTGTCCGTCGATCAACGTGGTGCGCTTCACAAATTGTTGTTGACGTTTTCGGATGTATTTAGCTCCGATGATTTGGATTTGGGGCGCACCTCGTTGCTTCACCATCATATTGATACAGGCAACGCTGCCCCTATTCGGTTGAATTCGCACCGAATGAGTCCCGCCGAGCGAGACCACGTTCGGGGGGCGGTGGAGGACATGTTGGCTGCGGACATTATATCGCCATCTAACAGCCCTTGGGGCGCGCCTGTGGTTTTGGTCAAGAGAAAGGATGGCACATTGCGATTTTGTGTTGATTTTCGCAAATTGAATAAGATTTCAGTGGCAGATGCGTATCCCCTGCCGCGTATGGACGACTCCCTCGATGCATTGTCGGGGGCCAAGTTCTTTTCCACACTGGACCTCTCTTCGGGATTTTGGCAGCTTCCCCTTGACGAGCCCTCGCGGGAGAAAACCGCATTCCGTACGCCACAGGGGTTGTTTCAATTCAACTGCCTTCCGATGGGGCTGAATGCGGCCCCTGCCACATTTCAAAGGCTTATGGAGCTCGTGTTGACGGGGTTGCAGTGGGAGACATGTCTCATATATTTGGATGATATTATTGTCTTCAGCCGCACATTTGACGAACATTTAAGGCGGCTGGAGACGGTGTTCACGAGGATGCGCTCCGCCAATTTGAAATTCAAACCAAAGAAATGTCACCTACTGCAACGGTCCGTCCGTTATTTGGGACACATCGTGAGTGCTGAGGGGGTGTCCACGGACCCGGAAAAAACGGCGTGTGTCCGGGATTGGCCTACTCCGGCCACCGTGGGGGATGTACGTCGATTTTTGGGATTTGCCTCATATTATCGGAGGTTTGTGCCGAATTTTGCGACGATCGCGAGGCCCTTGCACCTCCTTACGGGTAAGGGACGTAAGTTTGCGTGGGGACCGCCAGAGGAGGCGGCCTTTCAGAGTCTGCGCGATCTGTTGGCTACGGCCCCAACATTGGATTATCCCGATTTCGATCGCCCATTCATTCTTGATACGGACGCGAGTGACACAGGTATTGGCGCGGTATTATCGCAGTCTAGAGGGGGCGTAGAGCGTGTCGTGGCGTATGGTAGCCGGGTCTTGTCTCCCGCGGAAACCCACTACTGTGTCACTCGCAGGGAACTCCTAGCCGTTGTTTTTTTCCTACGTCAGTTTCGACCGTACCTGTACGGCCGTTCCTTTATCGTACGTACGGATCATGCGGCCTTGCAATATGCCCTTAAAATGGATCAACCTTCCGGCCAGCTGGCGCGTTGGTTGGACACGCTACAGGAATTTTCATTTCAAATTCACCATCGTAAAGGGGTGCGCCATGCGAACGCAGACGCACTTTCTAGATTGCCGCAGCGCTCCCCTTGCAAATGTGCGTCGGGGACGCAGAGATGTGCGCCCAGCCTACCCCCCCCCTCAGCCGGTGGTGTTGGCTGTTGAGGAGTCGGATGCTCCTGTGGAACCGGGGCCGACTGATGGGGTTTTGAATCTGCCACGGTCTGTTTGGATAAGGGAGCAGATGATGGATGAGTCATTAGTGTCCTTGCGGAAGCGATCCAAAGTGGAGATTGGGGGTCCGGTTACGGAGGGTGCGCCGGAAACCGCGGTCCGAGATGGTCTGCTCATGTGGAGGGAAGGTCTCCAGGAACGCTGGCGTCTGGTAGTGCCTGCGTCCCTGCGATACGAGTTGATTAGAACTCTCCATTGTGACACGCTATTACATCTGGGTGTGCAGAAGACCTTGTTGACGTTGCAACGTCATTATTTTTGGCACGGCATGGCGACGGATGTTGTGGGGCACGTCCGCGCGTGCCCTGACTGTGCCCGACGTAAGCCACCTAAACATCCTTATGTGCCGCCTTTACAGTCAATTCAGGTGTCTCGGGTTAATGAATTGGTGGCACTGGACATTTTGGGACCTTTCCCACCATCGGCGAGGGGTAATAAATATTTGCTGGTCGGGGTTGAGTACCTCTCCCGTTGGCCGATGGCCTGGCCGTTGCCCGACCAATCGGCCGCGGCCATTACCGACGCCTTTTTGTTCGGATACGTTATGGACAAGGGTGCGCCGGAGAGACTCCTCACGGACCAGGGCCGAAATTTCTCGTCTAAATTATTGGCGGAAGTGTGTGCGGGCCTAGGGACTAAGAAGGTCCGGACATCCCCATACCATCCGCAAACGGATGGTATGGTTGAGCGGCTAAACCAGACATTGTCTGCCATGCTGTGCCATACGGTGAGTGAGCAACAATCGGATTGGGACCTGCACATCCCGGGGGTGCTTTCGGCGTACAGGATGACTCCTCATGCGGCTACGGGTTATTCGCCGTTTTACCTTATGTATGGTCGGGAAAACGTACCGCCGATGGATGTGCAGATGGGAACCGGTGTAAGGGGACCTTGTAAACCACTCCCTGACTACATTCGGGACACTGTTCGCCGGGTCTCGGAGGCGCGGGAGAGTGCCCGAGTGGCTACGGCCAAAGCTCAAGCCCGGAATGAGAGGTATGCGCGGCGTTCCAAGGGGGAATGCCCCTGGAAGGTTGGGGACCTGGCCTGGCTCCATTGCCCGCAGGTGCGGCCGGGTACCTCTCCCAAATTTCACAAACCTTGGCAAGGGCCCGTCCGCCTCATTGAGGTTCCTAACCCTCAGTCGGCGCGTGTTCAGATTGGTTCTCGCCGTTGGGTTGTTCACACGTCGCGCTTGAAACCGTATGTTGCTCCCCTACATGATGCGTCATCTCCCAATGTTGCCTTGCCGGGGTCTGTTGCTGCCGACTCTCCCCCGCCTGCGTCTATTGATCTTGCTAGAGCGCCTGTCATACCTGTTCCAGGCAGGCCGGCCTTGACACCACAGGGGACGAGGCGCCCTGCTCGGAGGGTGCCTGCCAGATCTGCGGGAACTTCGAGCCCTGCAGCCCTTCCGACCCCGCTGCAGACACATCCGCGGGACACGCCCGAGACTGATCCTTCAGGGACACGGGACGTTGGTGGACTTCCAACAGCGACAGGGGGATTTCACCCTGTCACTCCTCAAACTCCATCACGTTCCCGTTCCGCGGGTGGGCCGCCGACCGTCCGGGACGGGCCGGCGACCCGCACACGTTCTAAATCCCTTGTGTTTCGTTGTTACGTTGCATTATTGCTCTTACTGTGTATTTATTGCCTGCTTCTGGTACGTTACTTGATTATTATGCTCTGTTGATGGTTCTTACTGTTATATTGCATGCTTGGTGTCCTTTGGAGTGTCAGGGTCGGTTTCGCCCGCATTACTGTTGGTGTTGTTCAGCCGAGGTCGGCTGGGTTTTTCTCCACGGGGGAGGGTGGTGTAATGCGGGCGCGGGCGACCTCCCGGATGTGACGTCACGGAGAGGTGGAGTTAGGTGACGTGGGAGCAAGGTTAAGGTTCTTAAGGGATGAGACCGGAAGGAGAAGGGAGAGAGTGAGAGACTGGACAAGAGTAAGGCCACGTTGGGCGAAGCCAGGAAGAGTGGCACCGGCGGCCAGCGCCGGCCAGCTAAGGGAGCAGCCAGCGGAGCTGCGAGAGAAGACAGCAGTGGGGCTGCTGGAGAGAGGGCGGTTGAGGAGCTGCGGTGAACACAGCCGGCGAGGCTGTGTGTGAGAGGCTACGAGAGCGACGAGAAGAGAGACTGCAGCGAGTGCAGCCAGTGGGGGGCTGCGTGAGGGTAACAGCGGCGAGGCTGCTGGAAGGTTACGAGAACAACGGGAGACCAACAGAGGAGCTGTTGGCGTGACGGGGTTAACAGCAGTATCAGTATCAGTGTGGAAGCCTTATAGAAGGACAGCCGTGTGGGTTACGAGGAAGAACCGAATAAAGGACACCAAGCCAGACTTCGTGGTCGAGTCCTTTATTACACTTTGATGCTGCTAATCCTGCAAAATGCACGGGCATAAGTAGTACTAATCACATACTTGCATTTCCCATAAATATACAAAATTACTCTTGATATGCATATTCTTTTGTCCTCTCGTCCTCTGGCTTGAGATGGCTGCCACCTATGGGTCAGATGATTGCCTGCCACCATTAAGCAATTGGTAATTAAATATAAAAAAAATGTCCTAAAAAGTGTAAAATTTGGGAAAAGAAATTTCACGGAAATAAATTGTCACGCCACAACGAGTCTGTGTGGAAAATGTCAGCTCGATTGGATCACGGGAAGTGGGGTAAAAAACGACCGAAAGATTTGCACGGTCGTAAGCGCATTTACACCTCCTTGCATTGTCCATCTCTCACCCTCACCCCCAATTTGCAGATGGAGCGCCGGCTCATTATTGCGATCGGCGTCCCTGAGAATGACCCCGGGCCCTTCCCCAAGCGGCTGGTGCAGGTAAAGGCCCCCTCCCTCCCCTCTTCCCCCCCCTCACCCCCTCTACCCCCATAACCCTCCCCCACCGACGTTGGTGACCCTCGCACCTCGCGGCAAGGAAGGTGTCCTGGGTTCGACCCCCAACTCGGGTGCCGTGCTGCCTACGTTCAACCCCCTGTTCGGCAGTGTGCGAGTGTCATGCGTTGGTGAGTGTAAGGGTGAATGTGTGTGTGTGTGGTATGTGGTGTATGTGTCTTTGGGGTTTGTGGTGTTGTATTTAGCATGCCATACATCAGCATGTGATGTTTGTGTGTGTGTGTGTACACATGTATATATGTTGGGGGAGCGGTGGCCAATTGGTTAGCACGCACTGCGCTCTGAACCTGGCGACGTGAGTTTGATTTCCACTTACAGCTCACACCCAGTGACAGTTATCTGAACTTGGTCTCAAATAAGTACCCGGGGCGATGTATAACTGTCTCCACTGGGGAGACCAAGGCGGCCGGGTGTGTTGGTAACTGCATATCACATCCCCTCGTGTGCCATGCCGGCCTTCATATTTTCTGCTGCGCGCAAACTGCACTTGCCCCAGCAGTCTGTTGAAGGCTATCCGGGGTACCTTTGCGTACGTGTATCCACGTGATGTACGAGCGTACATCATGTAACGCCGTCCCCTGCCGCCTCCCCGACCCCACCTGCGCCTTCCCCGTGTGTGCTCTCTCGCGCGTGCGCCCCCACAGATCAAGTCGAACACGCATGAAAATACTCTTAGTTCTATCGGTAAAGTCACGTAGGTAAAAAATGAAATAAAAATTAATAAAAAAAAAAACTAAAAATAATATTAACTTTTTTTCATTTATTTTTTTAAATCCTTGCAGTCACGAAAGCTTCAAATCTAGAACACATGAAAATGCGCGTTATCGCATCGCGGGGCCCGGAGCCGACCAGGACCCCATCGGGGTTTTCATCGTGGATCCTGTGACCGGGTGGCTTTCGGTCAGCAAGACCCTGGACCGCGAGCTCGTCAAAGAGTACCTGGTGAGGCACTCACACTAGTGTAATGCGAGCGTAAATGGCCTCGCGGATATGACGTAACAGGTGGGAGGAGTTGGGTCACGTGGGGAGAGGGAGTGCTTTTAAGGGCAGGAACCGGAAGGGCTGGAGGAGAGTGTGGGAAGAAAGAAAGGTAGGAGGATGGCGTTAGCGGTCGAGATGCCTGAGGCTCCAGTGTGCCCGGGACCGGCCGATGGGGTTCTGAACCTTCCACGAGCGGTGTGGATCCGTGAACAAATGCTTGATGACTCGTTGGGGACCCTGCGGAGTCGGGCTGCAAAGGGAGGGGGGGGACTGGTTTCCGGGGGGACGCCGGGGGCCGCTCTCCGCGATGGACTGCTGATGTGGAGGGAGGGGTTATATGATCGCTGGCGTCTGGTTGTACCGTCGTCGTTACGGTACGAATTGATTAGGACTCTGCATTGCGACACGCTATTACACCTGGGGGTGCAGAAAACCTTGTTGACGTTGCAGCGAGACTACTTCTGGCATGGCATGACGACGGATGTCGTCGGGCACGTTCGTGCGTGTCCCGAGTGTGCCCGGCGGAAGCCGCCTAAGCACCCATATGTGCCGCCGATACAGTCTATTCGGGTGTCTCGAGTTAACGAGTTGGTGGCGTTGGATATTTTGGGACCCTTCCCGCCATCCGCTAAGGGTAATAAATACTTGCTAGTTGGGGTGGAGTATCTCTCCCGCTGGCCGATGGCCTGGCCCTTGCCCGACCAGTCGGCGGCGTCCATTACGGACGCCTTTCTATTTGGATATGTCATGGACAAAGGGGCGCCGGAGAGGCTGCTCACTGATCAGGGCCGGAATTTTTCTTATAAATTGTTGGGGGAGGTGTGCGCTGCTCTGGGGACCAAACAGATCCGGACATCCCCCTACCACCCGCAGACGGATGGCATGGTGGAAAGACTAAATCGGACGCTGTCAGCCATGCTGTGTCACACAGTTAATGAGAAGCAAGCTGACTGGGATTTGCACATCCCTGGGGTACTCTCGGCATACCGGATGACGCCTCACACGTCCACAGGATATTCTCCGTTTTTTCTCATGTACGGTCGCGAAAACGTGCCGCCAATGGATGTGCAGTTGGGAATGGGAGTGAGAGGACCTACTAAGCCTCTCCCCGACTACATTCAGGACGCCGTTCGCCGCGTCGCTGAGGCGCGGGAGGGGGCCCGAGTGGCTACTGCCAAAACCCAGGCCCGAAACGAACGTTGCGCTCGACGCTCGAAGGGGAAGTGCCCCTGGAAGGTGGGGGAATATGGCTTTGCTGCATTGCCCGCAGGTGCGAGCAGGAACCTCCCCTAAACTGCATAAACCATGGCAGGGGCCTGTTAGGCTCATTGAGGTTCCTAACCCGCAGTCCGCGCGCGTTCGGTTCGGAGCTCGGCGCTGGTACGTCCATACGTCTCGCTTGAAACCATACGTGGCCCCTCGAACGGATGCGTCATCTCCTGATGTTGCCTTGCCGGTGTCTGTTGCTGCCGACACACCCTTGCCTGTGCCTGTTGACCCTGCAAGAGCGCCTGTCGTGCCTTCTACAGACAAACTGGACGTGACACTGCAGGAGGCAGCGGACTCTGCTCGGGGCGGGACTATTACGGCTGCGGGGACACCTGGCCCCGCCGCCCTTCCAACCCCACCACAGACACGTCGTGTGGTGGCGTGGTGCGTACGGTTATGTCCGTAAACTCGGGGGGATTATCGTTGATGTCGGCGATGGTGACGATGGCGGTGGCTGTGTTTGTGAGGCCGATGTCCGGGTCGCCCTCCATGTCTGAGGCCTGCACCACCAGCACGTACTGCGGCGTCGTCTACATCGACGGGGCACACAGACAGCACCAATCACAGACAGACAACGGGGACAAACATCGTGCAGCCTCAACAGACCTTTGGGGCAAGTGCCGTTAAGCGAGCGGCCACTGTGGAAGGCCGGCACGCCACACGAGGAGGTGGGTGGCCAGCATCACGCCCGGCCGCCTTTGTCTCCCTAGTGGGGATGTTTGCACACTGCAGCAGGTACTAATTTGAGGCTGAGTCAACTGTCACCAGTGTTGGATCGAACTCGGGTCCCCGGGTTCGTAGCGGAGCGCGCTCGCCGCGACACTGTCGCTTCCGAGACACACGAGAAGAAGAAGCCACTGGAGCTGAAAACTCGTTTCTTTAGATCCGCTTTTCATGTTAAGCCTGTCGCCCTTCCCTCGCACCTCCGGTCAGCGCGATCGTCTACGTACGGTGCGCGACAGACGCTCAACGTATGTATATACACACCGAAAACACAAATGTAACACTGTACACGCAACGCCAGACATTAGCCACCACCGCCCGGACCGACATCGGCCAATCAGCGGCGGTTGCCGCGGGACAACAACCGACCTCGCGGTCCAGCCCGGCGGCGATGGTGCTGATGACGCCCATGGTGTTGTCGATGGTAAGCACGCGGTCCAAGGACTTCGTGGGAACCTGCGACACGATCTTGTAGCGGTTCACGCCGTTGGGCGATAAGGCGTCGTCCTCGTCACTTGCCGTGACCGTCATCACTGGCGTGCCTGCCGGGGGTGGGAGGGCGAGGAGGGAGGAGGGCAGGGAGGGCAGGGGAGGGCAGAGGTGAAGGGCAGGGAGAGGGGCGTGGACATGGTGACTCTCAAGAACAAACATTATATTCGTTCGCATCGCAACCACCACCATTCTTGTTATGCTCAACATCGTCGTTGCCAGCAGCACGCGTCGCCACCGACCATCCACATGGGCGAACCGGCCGCGCGCGTCTAGTTTCCGCGCCGTATTCGTGGTCTGTCTCAGCCGAAGGGTTCAGATCGTGAGCGTCAAGGTGCCGTGTTCACGGAAGCAGAGGGCTTGGCCGTCCCCACACTTGTCCTGGAACACGCCATACTCGCCCCCCACCTAGGCGTAGTACTCATGCTCTAGTTTGAGCCTCGCCACCAGCAGACCTCTCGTCATGGCCACCGCCGAGCAGCCTTCGTCTGCGGTTGTGTCGCTTTGTAGTTTTTTCTTGTGCGTTTTGTAAATGGCCATTTTTTGCCTGGGCAAGAACAAAGTTCGCTAAGCTGTGGCGCTTGTTCGCTCTGTGTGGTGTTCCACATACGAGGCTGCTCTTGAAAAAAGGCACTTCCAACTTTCTGAAAGATTGATCCTAACATCTTGAAAAGTGGCGTCAGCCTCTGGCACCCTATATATTGGTGGGCAAGATCTTCTCTTTGGCCGCAAAAAGCGCACGAATCGGACGCTCCTGGGTTGATCTTCTTTACCCACGCCGCCGAAGGCAGTGCCCAATGGGCCAGCCTCCATTGGAGGTCTCCGCTCCGTTTCGCCACTGGGGCCTTGTATAGTTCTCCCCACTGAGGGGTGACGTCTATCAGCGGGGGAAAAACGTCCCTCCACTTTGTGCACGGCAGGTCTTTTAAGGCTTGACGGTGCAGAGTCTTTACGCAGCAGCTATATATCGCCACCTTGGAGGCGCCATTGAGAGCCACGTTCCCGCAGTCTTCAAGCTTAAGCAGCATGCCTGCGTCACTCCGCCCAGGGACCTAGAAACAGGCAGCATGTAGCTCCGGGAAGGCAGGAAGGGGAGGCTGAGCCGAGTCGGTGTCGTCTGGTGTGTGTATCTGTAGTTGCAAGTTTTTTGCTGTTTTGAGTACTCCACGCAGTATTTTCTCCCCGGCCAGCATTGTGCGGAGACCTGCGGCGTGGCTTATGTCAGCCGCGTTCTTCCACTTTCGGTGGTCGTTGTGGCTTTCCACCAAGTCGCCGACTGTTTTTATGCTGGCTTTGGTGAATCGGAAAGCCCTCGTCTTTTCTTGTTTCAGCTCCCCGATGAGGTCGTTAAAGAACAGGGGTTCTGTTAGAAAAGCGTTCACACTGCAGTATGGGCTTTCCCTGACCCACTCTAGGCTTTGCCACGCTTCTCCCAGGCTTCGGGTATATGATGGTAATCTAGATGGAAATTCCTCAGGTACAGCTATTGAAGGCTTCACGAACTACGTGGTCGAAATAGATGTTTAATAATGTGGGAGACAGAGAACATCTCTGTCGAAATCCCTAGGTGTACAGGAAATGGCACCAATTGAGAGTTGTGGAGGTGGAGTGTCTGTTGTTACAAAATACCCAGGCAGGTGCTATCACCATCACACCCCCGTCACCGCCGCGTCCGTCTGCACCTGGTAGGGAGCCCTCATCCACGGAGCCCTGGATAACGGGCATCTCGAAGTGCGGCCTGTTGTCGTTAAGGTCCTGCACGTTGATTAGGAGATGCACGTCATTATCCACCGCGTGGCCGTTCTTATCCACCGCGTGGCCGTTGACCTGCAGCAGACACGCAACACACGCGCAACACACACGCAACGCACACCCAACGCACACGCGCGTTACACGCAACGCACGAGTGGTTGTAATCGCCGACGTTGGGATGTTTAGAGTTGGCCAAACATCCCTCCTCTCGAGCGGTCGTTGGTTCTCTGAGAGTCGCACCTGGACCACCGACGGGCCGTGCCGGTACTCCTGGAGGTCCGCTGGGCTAAGAAGCTGATTGCAGGTTGATCCGCAAACGTTTACGCCTTTTGTTTCGGACGTTAAGATTTTACTCGTGATATTGAAAATTGTAAATAAAATGAGGTAAACCGCCCCGATTAAATTACCCGAACCCCGATATCTAAATTCTCCGCGTAAAAAAACAAAACCGTTCTAGCTGCGTTAATGTTCTTTTAATGTTCCGGTAATATAAATATATTTGAGTAATATTGGTACTTAGAGAATTGAATGTTTTTGTCACCAGGGGCGGGAGGTGCTTGCACCCCGGAATTGTTGACGTTGACCGAGTGGTCCGGCGGGCAGGACATTTGAGAACTCCACAATCGAGGCCTGGACCTCGCTAGGCCAACACACGCGCGGGGTGTGGTGCTAGTGTGAGTGCCTCACTAGGAACTCTTTGATGAGCTCACGGTCCAGGGTCTTCGTAACAGAGAGCCACCCGGTCACAGGATCCACGATAAACACCCCCATGGGATCCTCGTCTGCTCCGGGCCCCGCGATGCGATAACGTGCATTTTCATGTGTTCTAGATTTGAAGCTTTGTTGAATGCAAGGATAAAAAAATGAGATAAAAGTTAATATTATTTATTTTTTTAGTTTTATTTTTTGGACTTGATCTGTGGGGGCGCACGCGCGAGAGAGCACACACGGGGAAGGCGCAGGTGGGGTCGGGGAGGCGGCAGGGGACGGCGTTACATGATGTACGCTCGTACATAACGTGGATACACGTACGCAAAGGTACCCCGGATAGCCTTCAACAGACTGCTGGGGCAAGTGCAGTTTGCGCGCAGCAGAAAATATGAAGGCCGGCATGGCGCACGAGGGGGTGTGATATGCAGTTACCAACACACCCGGCCGCCTTGGTCTCCCCAGTGGAGACAATTATACATCGCACTGGGTACTTATTTGAGACCAAGTTCAGATAACCGTCACTGGGTGTGAGCTGTAAGTGGAAATCAAACTCACGTCGCCAGGTTGCGAGCGCAGCGCGTGCTAACCAATTGGCCACCGTTCCCCCATGCTGATGTATGGCATGCTAAATACAACACCACAAACCCCAAGACACATACACCACATACCACACACACACATTCACCCTTACTCACCAACGCATGACACTCACACACTGCCGAACAGGGGGTTGAACGTAGGCAGCACGGCACCCGAGTTGGGGGTCGAACCCAGGACACCTTCCTTGCCGCGAGGTGCGAGCGTCACCAACGCCGGTGGGGGAGGGTTATGGGGGTAGAGGGGGTGAAGGGGGGGGAAGAGGGGAGGGAGGGGGCCTTTACCTGCACCAGCTGCTTGGGGAAGGGCCCGGGGTCATTCTCAAGGACGCCGATTGCAATAATGAGCCATCGCTCCATCTGCAAATTGGGGGTGAGAGATGGACGATGCAAGGAGGTGTAAATGGATACAAGAGAGCGAGGTCGTAGCTAGGCCTCGGCAAGCTAAGAGTTAAAAGGTAAAAACAACGAGCCTACCTTTACCCTACCTTTTATCTTACCACAATACAATCACTCTACCCTACCTTTTACCCTTTAGAAGGTAAGGTAAAAGGTAAAAAGCAACGAGCTTACCTTTACCCTACCTTTTACCCTTACCCCATACAAATGACCCGATTACAGGGTAATTAATAGGGAACTACACATCAACAGGGTTTATAACGGTAAATGCTAGGTAGAGCGCTTCATTCATATAGAATACTCTCGATTATTCCAATTTTACACGCTTTCTTTTAACTCACTCTGTTGTTGTCGTATCCTCAAATCTAGAAACTCAATTTTTACCCACTTCCTAATGTGGTATCGACTGCAAACTTGGTATACTTGGGTCATACTGATGACTATACTATATTCTATCATTAAACATATATATATTTTTAAACATTATTTTTTCTATGTTATGTTTCGGCTTGGGTCTAATTGTCCATGCTCAACTGACGTTGGCTGTAATTGGCCACGGCCCCTTACGTTGTGCCAAGCATTGCGGCCACTTCCTGGAGTCGTGGAGTTCTGCCATTACTCGTATATTTCATAAAAGCGTGTTTTTAATAAAGTTGTTTTAAATATTACTTTTTAAATGTAGGCCACGGACTGCGCCACGGAGCTTTTAGTGGTAAGCAAGGCACCGTATTTACCGGGTAATACTTGGCGCTACCTTTACCCTACCGGGTAATTCTTCCGAACTACCTTTACCCTTTAACCCTTTACCTTAACGCTTGGCATGTCGACATCTTTACCCTTTACCCTTTTACCCGGTAAAAAGGGTAAATTACCTTCCCTTGCCGAGGCCTAGCCGTAGCCATGGCATCAACATTGGGGGGGGGAAATCTTCGAGGGGGTTCTGGAGTCCCCCCCGGATGGACTTTTTTTTTTAATCCTTTATATTAAGTTCACTTGCTTGCTTGCGCGCTTACGACCGTGCAAATATTTCGGTCGTTTTTTAACCCACTTCCCGTGATCCAATCGACCTGACATTTTGCACACAGACTCGTTGTGCGTCACAATTTATTTTCGTGAAATTTTATTCAAAAATTTTACACTTTTTATGAAAAAAAAATTTCACTAACACAATCATATATTTTTCCTAAACACAGAAAATTATTCAAGAAAACAACAAAAATGTACAATATAAACAATCATACAAAAACTGAAAATCTTATAATCCTTATATACGACTTTCCTTTAATTTAAAAAGTCACGTAGAAGGGAAATAATAAAATAATAAAAATAAAACATAATAAAATAATTCTCACGACGTTTCGGCCACAACGCAAGCAGCCGTCCTCAGGTGAAAAACAGGTCTGTCGGAAAGACAGCGTCTGAATTATAGTCTTCCCGACAGACCTGTTCTTCACCTGAGGACGGCTGCTTGCGTTGTGGCCGAAACGTCGTGAGAATTGTATTTTATTATGTTTTATTTTTATTATTTTATTACTTCCCTTCTACGTGACTTTACCGAAAGAACCAAGAAGATGAATCCCTGCAGTCACGAAAGCTTTAAATCGAAATAAAACGGTTTAAATTTTTTTTTTAAAGGAGTTTATCCCACCTGAAGAAGATCGCTTGTATTGTGATCGAAACGTCGTGGTTTATTTATTTATTTTAAAATTACCTTTGAACCTATCTATGTGACTTTACCGAAATACCCAAATAATTTGTCACGTCAGAGTTAAGTCATTGCCTTGTAATGTGAAACAGATGAACTCTCTCGGGACTTTAACGGTGTCAATCTGTGCCTCTGAATTCCTGTTCAATATTTTCACTCTGGGTTATCTGGTTAAGGCCAAGACTCAACGGTGCCACGCTGGCTAAAGGGGATGTTAACTACCTTGCCTAGTATACAGGAGGTCGTGGGTTCGATCCCGGACACAAACGCCACAGTGGCTAGGAGATGTTAACTACCTCGCCTGGTATACAGGAGGTCGTGGGTTCGATCCCAGATCCTAACGTCACGGTAGCTAGGAGATGTTAACTACCTCGCCTGGTATACAGGTAGTCGTGGGTTCCGTCCCGGACTCTAGTGCCATATGGCAGCTAGGAGATATTAACTACCTCGCCTGGTGTGCAGGAGGTCGCGGCTTCGATCCCGGATCCTAATGCCCATGGTAGCTAGGAGATGTTAACTACCTTGCCTTGTATACAGGAGGTCGTGGGTTCTATCCCAGATCATAACGCCACCGTGGCTAGGAGATGTTAACTACCTCGCCTGGTAAACACGATGTCATGGGTTCTGAAAATGAGCTACCCAGCTCGGCCGGGCCTTTAGCTGGTAGAACATTTAAATGTTAAATGTAATTTAGTGGAATCGATCGTAGCTTTGAATACGCTTAAAAAAACGAGCAAGAGCTTAACCTGAAAATGAATTTTAAAGAAAATATTCTGGTTTTGTACCCTTAATGGCCATAAAGCCGGGAGTGGTGTTAAGATGTTAGAACACCAAAGAGATACCTATCGCAAGGCGTCGTCAATTGTGCATTAACCACACACAGTACCCGTGGTGCAGTGTATAGTAGCGTAGTATATCGTGTAGTGTAAAGTAGTAGTGTGTAGTCTATAGTATAGTGTAAAGTAGTCTGTAGTGTAAAGTAGTGTAGTGTAAAGTAGTATTGTGTAGTGTATCGTGTAGTGTAAAGTATTAGTGTATAGTGTATGTGTATAGTCGTGTAGTGTAAAGTAGTAGTGTGTAGTGCATTTGTATACTTTTTTCAAGGCGTCATCAAGTAATGCATTAACCACGCACAGTGCGGGTGGTGAACATGGAAACAAACATCGCTTTGATAATTATTATAATAATCATAATTGTTGTGTTATACGCATTGTTTTGAAGCTTTTGTGACTGCAGGAATCCACACTCTTTGGTTCGTTCGGTAAAGTCACGTAGTTGGAGATAAAATAAAATGAAACAAATCAAGACGTTTCGATCGCAACACAAGTGGCCGTCATCTGGCGAAAGAACCAAAGAGTTTAAGCAATTGTCTTTCAAACGGATTGACCTACACCAGATACACCAGATACACCAGAGCCTTCTGTACGGCAAAGTCTCGCCAGCAGTGTCGTACCAGAGACCAGGACCAGGGTAATGCCACGCGTATCGAGAGCATTACTAGGCCGGGGTGATACCTTCTTTGCCAGTATCAAAGTATGAACAATAAAAATAAGTTGATGCCCTTTCTGGCGGTAATACAGGAGTGTGTGTTAGGGTGTTCGAACACCAAATCGATGCTAACTTTTGCAAGGTGCGTTGGTGAGACGAGACCCTGAAGAAGGCAGTGGTCTCTGGTGTGGGCCAATCAGTTCCAAAGACAATGGGCATGCAACAGCATCATTGTGTATCGGAGTTGATCGGGGAGACATCTTGAAAACGTCGCTTCATTGGAATCGACTCAATCAATAAAGTATTTATTTTGAGTTGATGAGGACGTCACCCTGCTGCGGCTCTATATAAAACCGGGAGCCAGAGCAGAGCCTCACCATTCTGGCGAATTGCCCGATGATGCTGGATGCAATTACCAGCGAAACGTCGTACTACTCAACAACTGTAAATGTTGTGGTTTCACGCTTCAACACACCGGTGGGCTAAAGCAGTGAACTATTTGTCTTTTGTCAACGTGACACTTTTTTGCTGATTGGCCGTGTCGGGTGGTGGAGGGTTACGACACATTTATGAATAACGCGATCTAAACCCAAAAACGTTGATTATGAATATTGGTCGCGAAAGCCTGCTATGTGTTAAACCAAGTATTTATTTATTTAGCGCTATGGGGCCGTCCATAAATGACGTCACGCGATTTTTGACGATTTTTGACCCCCCCCCTCGTCACACGGCGTCACAAAGAGTCAGACCCCCCCCCCGCAAATATGATGTCACAAAGCTCTGCCCCCCCAAAAAAAACATATTTCCATTTTAAAAATAAAACATGCTTCAAATCGCATTGTAGTGCGTATTTAATGGGGTGCTGCACTCTGATGTTGTAGGAGAAAACATTTATTAAAACGTCTATTTAATTAAGTAGAACGTGTTGTCTATATTTATTTAAAGTTGCGTATTTCTCAACCCCCCCTCGTCCCCCATCGCCATAAACGTCTGACCCCCCCCCCCCCAGGTGCGTGACGTCATTTATGGACGGCCCCTATTTCGTGCAAAGGATGACATTTAAAGTGTCGTACAGATACAACAAAAAACCATTGTTAATAGACTAAATCAACAGTAGGATAAAAGCAAATGCCATACAAAGCAACATTGAATTATAATAAATTATACACTGGTCAACAACAAAAAACATGTTTTTCTGGCCTGGACTTTTGCACAGAGGTGGGACAAAGTCATTGTTATGCAAGTCCAAGTCGAGTCTGAAGTCATCAAATTCATGACTCGAGTCTGACTCGAGTCCAAGTCACATGACTCGAGTCCACACCTCAGAGGTGGGACAAAGTCATTGTTATGCAAGTCCAAGTCGAGTCTGAAGTCATCAAATTCATGACTCGAGTCTGACTCGAGTCCAAGTCACATGACTCGAGTCCACACCTCAGAGGTGGGACAAAGTCATTGTTATGCAAGTCCAAGTCGAGTCTGAAGTCATCAAATTCATGACTCGAGTCTGACTCGAGTCCAAGTCACATGACTCGAGTCCACACCTCAGAGGTGGGACAAAGTCATTGTTATGCAAGTCCAAGTCGAGTCTGAAGTCATCAAATTCATGACTCGAGTCTGACTCGAGTCCAAGTCACATGACTCGAGTCCACACCTCTGCTTTTGCAGCTGTTCTAGACTAATTTCAGGGTGCTGATTCCAAATCTGATCTGAGATTTGCTCTATCACATCTCATTTTATGCTATCGGCATACCCCATTTTCATTGATTTCACCCGAAATTAACTCTGTCACTTATGATTGCAAGTTGTTGCGAGTCAGTGACTGCTTTATTGTTAAAATATGGTGCTGTATTTTTAGGATAGTGTGTTTATAATATCATTTTATGTAGATATCCACATTTATTTAATATTTTTCTTCTGCAGTTATTGAAATGCAATATTTGATATCTCAAAAACCTGACGTGATAGACAAAAACTGATGCCAGATTTGGAATCAGCACCCCAAAATTACCTTAAACCCGTTGCAATACCTCATGCCAGAAAAAGTGTGTTGACCAGTGATTACTATCGAAGGCATATTTAAAAAAAATAACACCGTAAAATAATCTTACGTTAAAGCTACTGTAAGAAGGTGAGCCGCGTGACACCGCCGCCCCCTTTGTTTGATGGGCTAACATAAGCAAGCGTCGGTGAAGCCGTCTTCGTCTGCGTCCATTGTTACCACAGCGCTTGCCGGTCTCCCTGTGCGCTGTTTGATATTAAAATGGCGATGGCTCAAAGCAGTTGAGTGACGTCATCTCTCCACCAAGAGTTTCTCGTGCATCCTTCTGGCTCCTCCCCTTTTGTGTCTCAATGCGGGGCTCTTCACCTGTCACTCAAGCCCCAGTCACCTCCCTCTCCCCAACCCACCAATCACAAGCAAGCTGGGGCGTGTGGCTCCTCCCCCACTGTCCATGGCTCCTCCCCCTGTCACTCAAGCTCCAGTCACCTCCCTCTCCCCAACCCACCAATCACAAGCAGGCTGGGGCGGGTGGCTCCTCCCCTTTTGTATCTCGATGCGGGGCCTCCTCCGCTGTCACTCAAGCTCCAGTCACTTCCCTCTCCCCAACCCACCAATCACAAGCAGGCTGGAGCTGGTGGCTCCTCCCCTTTTGTGTCCCAATGCGGCCCCCTCCCCTGTCACTCAAGCCCCAGTTACCTCCCTCTACCCAACCCACCAATCACAAGCAGGCTGGGGCAGGTGGCTCCTCCCCTTTTGTGGCTCCTCCCCTTTTGGGTGAGTGAGTGAGTTGGTGAGTGAGCGTGGTGGGTGAGAGGGCGGGGTGGGTGAGAGGGCGGGGTGGGTGAGAGGGCGGGGTGGGTGAGTGAGGTGGGCGGAGTCTGTGAGCGGGGTGGGTGAGAGGGCGGGGTGGGTGAGAGGGCGGGGTGGGTGAGAGGGCGGGGTGGGTGAGAGGGCGGGGTGGGTGAGAGGGCGGGGTGGGCGAGAGGGCGGGGTGGGCGAGAGGGCGGGGTGGGCGGAGATCGTGGGCGGGGCCCAGGCTCTCGGATGACGTCATCGCTCACCTTTCAGGAAGTGAAAGTCGCGCGATGTCACGTGGTGCCGTCGGCAGCGCCAGGCCGCGAGGTAATCAGCTGTTGGTGGTTTTGGTGGTGGTTGTGGTTGTGGTAGTTGTGGTTGTGGTAGTTGTGGTTGTGGTGATGGTGGTGATGATGGTGGTGATGATGATGATGGTGGTGATGATGATGGTGGTGATGGTGGTGATGATGATGGTGATGATGATGATAGTGATGATGGTGATGATGATGGTGATGATGATGGTGATGATGATGGTGATGATGACAATCTCGGGGAGGCGCAGGATCGGTTCAAACATTAGCCAGTGTTGTCCGTCGCGAGTGGCAATTCAACTCGGCGCAGCGCGCTAATCGCTGCGCCACCGATCCCCACACTGCCCCCCCCTAGGTCGACTCAGCCTCAACCGAGTACTCGGCGCGGCGTGTAAACATCGCCACGAGGGAGACACAGGTGACCTGGCGTGGTGCTGGTCACCCACTCGCTAATAGCACTTGCCCCAACAGTCCATAGTGCCAATACGGGGTATCTTTGTCTCCCTTTGATGCTGCTAATCCTGCAAAATGCAGGGGCATAAGTAGTACTAATCACATACTTGCATTTCCCATAAATATACAAAATTACTCTTGATATGCATATTCTTTTGTCCTCTCGTCCTCTGGCTTGAGATGGCTGTCACCTATGGGTCAGATGATTGCCTGCCACCATTAAGCAATTAGTAATTAAATATAATGTTTGTTTTTTCCTAAAAAGTGTAAAATTTTGGGGAAAAAATTTCACAAAAATTAATTGTCACGCACAACGAGTCTGTGTGGAAAATGTCAGTTCGATTGGATCACGGGAAGTGGGTTAAAAAACGACTGAAAGATTTGCACGTTCGTAAGCGCGCAAGCAAGCAAGTGAACTTAATATAAAGGATTTAAAAAAGAAAAACAGAGCAATGTAATACAATACATTATTAGACATTATTGTTAAAAATAAAGACAAAGTCCATCCGAGGGGGGGGGACTCCAGAACCCCCTAGATTCCCCCCCCCCCCAATGTTGACGCCATGGCTACGGCTAGGCCTCGACAAGGGAAGGTAATTTACCCTTTTTACCGGGTAAAAGGGTAAAGGGTAAAGATGTCGACATGCCAAGCGGTAAGGTAAAGGGTACAGGGTAAAGGTAGTTCGGAAGAATTACCCGGTAGGGTAAAGGTAGCGCAAAGTATTACCCGGTAAATACGGTGCCTTGTTTACCACTAAAAGTTCCGTTGCGCAGTCCGTGGCCTACATTTAACAAGTAATATTAAAAACTTTATTAAAAACACGCTTTTGTGAAATGTACGAGTAATGGCAGAACTCCACGACTCCAGGAAGTGGCCGCAATGCTTGGCACAACGTAAGGGGCCGTGGCCAATTACAAACGACCCCACCATCGTGTGCTGGTGTCATTTTGTCCCAATTCGAATACAACGTGTGACTTACGGCTTTCCACACCTTACGCCACGCTCCCACACCCCAGAAGGAGGCACTTCCTGTTGTTTGTCATTCCCCTGCCACGAGAAAAGTTTTGCAAAAACAACCCCCTTCCTTCATTGACGTTGCCGGACGGTAACGCTGCGGTGGATGTGAGCAATGTCCTGGAGGGAATCGATATAATCACTCGCCGTGTCGTTACCACCCGTCACTCCCTCCCTGCACGCGCCTCCGATTTGCACGCTTGGGGCTGTGTACGGCGCGAAAGAGGTTCAACATGACGCACGTGCACACACGTGGGTAGAGATTGCATCAGTCGTCACAATGAATAACACTGTGTAACGCACTTATAATGTTTTGTTCCTGGGTAGTAAGTGTTATTTCCTCATTGCTTATGCATCAAAAGTATAGAACATGGACATTATTCAATCTTGATTTGAAGCTTTCGTGACTTTGGTTGTTCCGGTAAAGTCAACCACAGCAAGGGGAGACAAAATACTGAAGTTGTTTCTTGCCGTGTTTGTCCCACCTGATGACGGTTGCTTGTGTTGCGATCGAAACGTCGTGATCTATTATTTTTTCTACCCACGTGACTTTACCGAAAGAACCAAAGAGTGCGGCTATTATTCCCCACACACTTTGCTTTTGTGACCTGGACAGCGACATTTTGATATGTACCTATTGTCAATGAGAACACGTGGTGCGCATTTGTGTAATTCCTTCACGTAAAGTCCTGGTCACAAAAGCAACGTTTGTGCGGAATAATAGCCATTTCTATACTTTTGAGGCGTAAGAAATTAGAAAATAACACTACCCAGGAACAAAAATCGTGTTACATAGAACAAATAAAACACCGCCCAGCAATATTCATTTTCGAACTCCTGACATTGTAGAACCGGTGGAAGTTTTTATTACGACTTTGTAATAACAACAATAACAACAAACAAAATGCCCATGGGGTGGTGGTGGTGGTGGTGTGGTGTTGGTGTGGTGGTGGGGGTGGTGGTGGGGGGGTGTGGTGGGGGGGGGCATGTGGACAGAGGGGGGGCAGGAGGGGGAGGGGAGGGTGGGGGTGGAGGGGGGGAGAAGATCGTTAGTTGCAGAGTCAAATCTTTGTTGTCCAATCAGCAGTCTCCCCTCCCCCCACTAGCCAAATAATCCCCAGACATTTAACAACTATGAGTTTACCCTCCATTAAAACTAAAATAAGACAAAAATCACACGCAAAGCAAGGTAATAACAGCGACACAGACAGCGACACAGAGACACACACACTGACAGTGACACACTGACAGTGACACACAGTAACACACAGAGACAGACACACACAGACACACACAGACACACAGGCACACAATGACACACACACACAGTGACACACACACAGTGACACACACTGACACACACTGACACACAGTGACAAAGATAAAGATCCCCCGTATAGCCTTAACAGACTGTAGGGGCAAGTGCTGTTAGCGAGCACCTACGAAGGCCAGAACGGTACACAGTGACACACACAGTGACACACACAGTGACAACAACAACCGCCATTCTTTACTAAGTGTCGGTGACTTCATCCCGACGCTTGTGCCAGGACAGGTGGATGTTGCGGCCCCGTGAGTGAGGGAACGTCCGATGGCAGGAGGCCACGGTGCAGGCCCAGCGGTTCCCGGCCCAGCGGTTCCCGGCGGCGGCCATGGGCAGGCCCTGGGAGCCAGACCACCACCACGGGAGACAAACGGTGACGTTAACGACGATGACGTCATCGACATCGACAGCCAATGACGACGACGATGACGTAATCAGCGATGACGAACGGTAGCCACGGCGTCGACAAGATCAGCAATTGCATCGCTAAAAACGACGTCCACGATTAAGACGACATCATCATCACCATCTACACGCCGTGCACTGTGCGGCGGAGCGGTGGTTCACGCGCACGGCGCCGGGTTTGGTCGTCGCACCGCGTGAACGCAGCGCCAAGACGTGCAAGTGCGGAGCGCCGTGTCGGTGAGCGTGGGGGGCCGCTCACCTGGTCCTCCTCCTCCTCGCCGCCCTCCTTGTCCTCGCCGCCTTCCTTGTCCTCCTTATCCTTGTCGCCCTCCTTGTCCTCCTTGTCGCCCTCCTTGTCCTCCTTGTCATCCTTGTCCTCCTTGTCGCCCTCCTTGTCCTCCTTGTCGCCGTGCAGCCGCTCGGCGAGACGCTCCTCGCCGCGACGTTTCTTGGCGTAGAGAAGCACCGTGACTGCGCGCCGGGACGGCCCCGTTAGAACCACGAGAGGCTCCGATCGCGCCGCACGAATCCCCGTGCCGACGTCGACGACGAACTCACCGGCAAGCAGCAGCAGGCCGAGCAGGACGGAGCCGGTGGCGGTGGCGCGGTCGCCATCGTCGTTGTCGTCGTCGTCGTCGTCGAGGTTGCCGGGCGGCAGGCAGATGTCAACGGCCTCGTCGGCGATGGCGACAGCCGCGTCGGGCCACACGGCGAGGGCGCTTTTCTTCACGTTCGGAAGAAGCAGCAGCGGCGTCCTCGTGCCGCTCGCCACAGGAACACCTGCCACACGGAGACGAAGAGTGAGATGCACACGGAGACAAAGAGCGAGATGCACACGGAGACAAAGAGTGATGATGGTGGTGATGGTGGTGGTGATGGTGGTGGTGATGGTGGTGGTGATGGTGGTGGTGATGATGATGGTGATGATGGTGATGATGGTGATGATGGTGGTGGTGATGATGGTGATGATGGTGGTGGTGATGATGGTGATGATGGTGGTGGTGATGATGGTGATGATGGTGGTGATGATGGTGATGATGATGGTGATGATGGTGGAGATGATGACAATCTAAGGGAGGCGCAGGATCGGTTCAAACATGAGCCAGTGTTGTCCGTCGTGAGTGGGAATTCAACTCGGCGCAGCGCGCTAATCGCTGCGCCACCGATCCCCACACTGCCCCCCCCCTAGGTCGACTCAGCCTCAACCGAGTACTCGGCGCGGCATGTAAACATCGCCACGAGGGAGACACAGGAGGCCGCGCGTGGTGCTGGCCACCCACCCACCCCTCGTGTGCCACAGTGCCGGCCTTCATAGGTGCTGCTACTCGCTAACAGCAGCACTTGCCCCAACAGTCTGTTAAGGCTACACGGGGAATCTTTGTATCGAGGAGTGTGTGTACCGTGGGGGAGATGCGTGTTAAGAGTGTGTGTCACTGCAGGTGTATGTGTGTGTGTGTGCTGCATGTGGTGGTGGGGGAGTGTATGGCGGGCGGTGGCGCAGTGGTTAGCGTGCTGCGCTACGAACCCGGCCACCCGAGTTTGATTCCAGCTCACAGCTAACACCAGTGAAACCGGTCCTGGGCCTCCCCTAGGTCGCCTCAGCCTCAAGTTAGTACCTGGTGGGGTGTATAAACATCGCCACTCGGGACACAAAGGTGACCTGGCGTGGTGCTGGTCACGCACTCACTAATAGCACCTGCCCCAACAGTCCGTAGTGCCTATACGAGGTATCTTTGTCTCCCTTTGATGCTGCTAATCCTGCAAAATGCACGGGCATAAGTAGTACTAATCACATACTTGCATTTCCCATAAATATACAAAATTACTCTTGATATGCATATTATTTTGTCTTCTCGTCCTCTGGCTTGAGATGGCTGCCACCTATGGGTCAGATGATTGCCTGCCACCATTAAGCAATTGGTAATTAAATATAAAAAAAAATCCTAAAAAGTGTAAAACTTTTTGAAAAATATTTTTCACGAAAATAAATTGTCACGCACAACGAGTCTGTGTGGAAAATGTCAGCTCGATTGGATCACCGGAAGTGGGTTAAAAAACGACCGAAAGATTTGCACGGTCGTAAGCGCTCAAGCAAGCAAGCAAGTGAACTTAATATAAAGGATTTAAAAAAGAAAAACAGAGCAATGTAATACAATACATTATTAGACATTATTGTTAAAAATAAAGATAAAGTTCATCCGGGGGGGGACTCCAGAACCCCCTAGAAGATTTGCCCCCCCCCCCAATGTTGACGCCATGGCTACGGCTAGGCCTCGGCAAGGGAAGTTGATTTACCCTTTTTAAATCCTTTATATTAAGTTCACTTGCTTGCTTGCGCGCTTACGACCGTGCAAATATTTCGGTCGTTTTTTAACCCACTTCCCGTGATCCAATCGAGCTGACATTTTGCACACAGACTCGTTGTGCATGACAATTTATTTTCGTGAAAAATTTTTTCAAAAATTTTCCACTTTTTAAGAAAAACAAAAATTTCATATTTAATTTAAAATACCAATGTGATAAAAATGAAATTCTTACTCAAGATGAACAGAAATGAATAATAAAATAAAACCGATGCCACGCATATGAAGGATTTATAGTGAAAAACTTTGTTTTTACGGGTTAATTTTTTACCTTACCTGCTAAAGGGTAAAAGGTATGGTAGAATGATCGTATTGTGGTAAGGTAAAAGGTAGGGTAAAGGTGGCTCGTTGTTTTTAAATCCTTTATATTAAGTTCACTTGCTTGCTTGCTTGCGCGCTTACAACCGTGCAAATCTTTCGGTCGTTTTTTGACCCACTTCCCGTGATCCAATCGAGCTGACATTTTGCACACAGACTCGTTGTGCGTGACAATTTATTTTCGTGAATTTTTTTTTCCAAAATGTTCGACTTTTTAGGAATTTTTTAAAAAATATTTTATTTAAAATACTAATGTGATAAAAATGAAACTCTTACCCAAGAAAAACAGAAATGAATAATAAAATAAAACCGATGCCACGCATATAAAGGATTTATAGTGAAAAACTTTGTTTTTACAGGTTAATTTTTTATCTTTTACGTTACCTGCTAAAGGGTTAAAGGCAGGGTAGAGTGATTGTATTGTGGTAAGGTAAAAGGTAGGGTAAAGGTAGGCTCGTTTTTACCTTTTAACTCTTACCTTGCCGAGGCCTAGCTACGGCCTCGCTCTTTTGTATCCATTTACACCTCCTTGCATCGTCCATCTCTCACCCTCAGCCCCAATTTGCAGATGGAGCGCCGGCTAATGCTTGCTCTCAACGTCCCTGAGAATGACCCCGGGCCCTTCCCCAAGCGGCTGGTTCAGGTAAAGGCCCCCTCCCCTCACCCCCTCTACCCCCATAACCCTCCCCCACCGGCGTTGAAGTTGACTAGCGCGGCGGTCGTCACGGCGGTGGCGGAAGAGCGCAGGGCGCTAGCGGCAGTCCGGCGGTGGTGACGTGGCTCGCACCTCGCGGCAAGGAAGGTGTCCTGGTTTCGACCCCCAACTCGGGTGCCGTGCTGCCTACGTTCAACCCCCTGTTCGGCAGTGTGCGAATGTCATGCGTTGGTGAGTGTAAGGGTGAATGTGTGTGTGTGTGTGGTATGTGGTGTATGTGTCTTTGGGGTTTGTGGTGTTCTATTTAGCATGCCATACATCAGCATGTGATGTTTGCGTGTGTGTGTGTACACATGTATATATGTTGGGGGAGCGGTGGCCAATTGGTTAGCACGCACTGTGCTCTGAACCTGGCGACGTGAGTTTGATTTCCACTTACAGCTCACACCCAGTGACAGTTATCTGAACTTGGTCTCAAATAAGTACCCGGTGCGATGTATAACTGTATCCACTGGGGAGACCAAGGCGGCCGGGTGTGTTGGTAACTGCATATCACACCCCCTCGTGTGCCATGCCGGCCTTCATATTTGCTGCTGCGCGCAAACTGCACTTGCCCCAGCAGTCTGTTGAAGGCTATCCGGGGTACCTTTGCGTACGTGTATCCACGTGATGTACGAGCGTACATCATGTAACGCTGCCCCTTGCCGCCTCCCCGACCCCACCTGCGCCCTCCCCGTGTGTGCTCTCTCGCGCGTGCGCCCCCACAGATCAAGTCGAACACACGTGAAAATACTCTTAGTTCTTTCGGTAAAGTCACGTAGGTAAAAAATGAAATTAAAATTAATGAAAATAAAACAATAAAAAATAAAAATATAAATAATATTAACTTTTATTTCATTTTTTTTTGTGAATGTGTTGTCTGGGGCGTGTCTGTTGACAGGGGGGGGCGTTGTGTGCAGTGTGGAGGGGGGGGCGGCCCTCACCATCATCTGTGGCCAGGAACGTGGCCGTGTAGACGTTGTCCTGCTCCAGGGCGGTCGTCTCGCGCTCCATCACCGGCTGTGGTGACCCGGCCGCTCACGGGGTCGATGTGCAGCCAGTTGCCCGGCTGTGACACGCACACTCCGAGGTGAGGCCGGTCACTCGCACAGCCCAACAGAGTTCTCACAGGTGGCGATGATTCGCACAGCTAAGCGTCACATAGCCCAACGGAGCGAGTCACACACACGCGCGCACACCAGGTGAGGTGCGCACACACACACCAGCTGAGGTGCGCACACACACCAGGTGAGGTGCGCACACGCACACACACCAGGTGAGGTGCGCACACGCACACACACCAGGTGAGGTGCGCACACGCACACCAGGTGAGGTGCGCACACGCACACACCAGGTGAGGTGCGCACACACACACCAGGTGAGGTGCGCACACAGACACACCAGGTGAGGTGCACACACGCACACCAGGTGAGGTGCGCACACACACACACCAGGTGAGGTGCACACACACACACCAGGTGAGGTGCGCACACACACACACCAGGTGAGGTGCGCACACACACACACACACCAGGTGAGGTGCGCACACACACACACCAGGTGAGGTGCACACACACACACCAGGTGAGGTGCGCACACACACACACCAGGTGAGGTGCGCACAAACACACACACCAGGTGAGGTGCGCACACACGCACACACCAGGTGAGGTGCGCACACGCACACACACACCAGGTGAGGTGCGCACACACGCACGCACACCAGGTGAGGTGCGCACACACACACCAGGTGAGGTGCGAAATACACACGCACACACCAGGTGAGGCACGCACACCAGGTGAGGTGTGCACAAACACACACACACCAGGTGAGGTGCGCACACACACGCACACATCAGGTGAGGTGCGCATACACACGCACACACCAGGTGAGGTACGCACACCAGGTGAGGTGCGCACATACACGCACGCACACCAGGTGAGGTGCGCACACACGCACGCACACCAGGTGAGGTGCACACACGCGCACACCAGGTGAGGTGCCAGGCTAGGTGCACGTACCCTGCAGGTGCCACGGGTTGTACTGCTGCTGTGCCAGGCTAGGTGCACAGACCCTGCAAGTGACACGGGTTGTACTGCTGCTGTGCCAGGCTGGGTGCACGTACCCTGCAGGTGACACACACAGTGACACACAGTGACACACACAGAGACACACAAAGACACACACAGAGACACAGTGACACAGTGACACAGCCCGTGTGATGAATGTAGGAAACGTTTTCACTACATCATGAATGTATGAATAAGTATAGACGTGTAAGTCACGTGTGACTGTGTGGGGAGTGCTGCACTCTGAACCTGGCGACGTGAGTTTGATTTCCACTTACAGCTCACACCCAGTGACAGTTATCTGAACTTGGTCTCAAATAAGTACCCGGTGCCATGTATAACTGTCTCCACTAGGGAGACCAAGGTGGCCGGGTGTGTTGGTAACTGCATATCACACCCCCTCGTGTGCCATGCCGGTCTTCATATTTGCTGCTGCGCGCAAACTGCACTTGCCCCAGCAGTCTGTTGAAGGCTATCCGGGGTACCTTTGCGTACGTGTATCCACGTGATGTATGAGCGTACATCATGTAACGCCGTCCCCTGCCGCCTCCCCGACCCCACCTGTGCCCTCCCCGTGTGTGCTCTCTCGCGTGTGCACCCCCACAGGTGAAGTCTAACACGCGTGAGAATGCACGTTATCGCATCGCGGGGCCCGGAGCAGACCAGGATCCCATGGGGGTGTTTATCGTGGATCCTGTGACCGGGTGGCTCTCTGTCACGAAGACCCTGGACCGGGAGCTCATCAAAGAGTTCCTAGTGAGGCACTCACACTAGCACCACACCCCGCGCGTGTGTTGGCCTAGCGAGGTCCAGGCCTCGATTGTGGAGTTCTCTCAAATGTCCTGCCCCCCCGGACCACTCGGTCAATGTCAACATTTCTGGGGTGCAAGCGCCTCCCGCCTCTGGTGACAAAAACATTCAATTCTCTAAGTACCAATATTACTCAATTAAATTCATATTACCGGAACATGAAAAGAACATTAACGCAGCTAGAACGGTTTTGTTTTTTTACACGGGGAATTTAGATCTCGGGGTTCGGGTAATTTAATCGGGGCGGTTAACCTAATTTTATTTACAATTTTCAATATCACGAGTAAAATATTAACGTCCGAAACGTTTGCGGATCAATCTGCAATCAGCTTCGCAGCCCAGCGGACCTCCAGGAGTCCCGTCACGGCCCGCCGGTGGTCCAGGTGCGACTCTCAGAGAACCAACCACCGCTCGAGAGGAGGGATGTTTGGCCAACTCTAAACATCCCAACGTCGGCGACTACAACCACACGTGCGTTGCGTGTAACGCGTGTGTGCGTTGCGTGTGCGTTGCGTGTGTGTTGCGTGTCCGCAGCAGAGACGACCGGCTCTCGTTTCCCTGCGTTTCTCCGCCGGACCCTATTTCCGCCTCCAGCTGCAGCAGTTCGTTCTCCAGGCGTTGCAGCGCGTCGCGCTTGATGATAGCACGTTGGCATGCGAGCTGCATGGAGAGCGCTCTGACTTGTGTCTTGATGGCTTCCCGCCATTGTGAGCTGGGGCTGGAGGGGTCTTCGGTTGTCCCCCAGTGCTGCCAACAGGCCATGAAGGCTGTTTTGAAATCTTGTTCCTCGAGCTGCGCTACGTCCAGTCGCCAGTAGGGGCAGCGGCGCAGCTCTTTGGGCACCCGCACAGCGCCGTGATCAGATGGTGATCGGAGAGGCCTGTCGGTTTAATCCCACAGTCCCCGAGCAGGTTCACATTTTCGTCATTTATATATATGCGGTCCAGCCTGGCGAGGCTTATCCTGCCTTGGGGGGTTCCGCGGTACCACGTGTATTGTCGCCAGGTTGAATGCTGTAGCCTCCATGCGTCGGTGAATTGGAGACGTTGTCACGTGCTTGCAAGCGGTTTTGCTGACTCAGGATGCGGCTCAGGGCCGTTGCGGTCGAGTACTGGGTCAAGGGTGCAATTCCAGTCCCCATCTGCGACCGCAACGACCTCGTCGGCTTTGCTTGTCTGCAGTGCGCTGTGTAATACGTTGACGAAGAAGGCCTTCCTCTCTTTACTTTTGCATGGTGCATAGATGTTTAGGCACCTAAATTTCGTGTCGTTAAACACGAAATCTACCGAGATTAAATGCGCTTTTTGGATTTCCTTAAAGGCTATTCCCTCTGGGGCGAATCCCCGTCCGAATAAAATTGCTACCCCTGCCCGATTTTCGTCCCCGTGACTAAAGAAGGAAGGGGCGTTCATAAGATGCTGCCGTTGGCTGCAGAGGTTGATGTCGAAATGCATCTCTTGCAGCAGTTTTATGTCCGTTCTGTTTTCTTCTAGGAGAGAGCGGACGCGGTGCCATCTCTCATTGTCTCTAGCCCCGTTACAGTTGAGGCTTAAAACTTTTATGCCAGAGGTCATCATCGTTTTCTTTATTTTTCCTTTGTGACGTCGACGTCGTGGGGAGAGCACTCCTGAGGGGAGAGGCGTAGTTTTTTCAGTTTTAGCTGTAGTTTATTAAGCCAATGAATTTCCAGCACTTTGAAACCATAATTCTCCAGCTTACGCCGTATTTTGCAGAGCTATCTTTATGAAGCCTTCTAGGTCGGGGAAGGATAACTCGGGACGAGTCTTCCACTTTCTGAAGCTTTCCTGGAGGTAGAGGAGGACTTCGTCGGGTTCATACTCCCGCTCTGTTGCTACACTAGAGTAGCTCCTCTCAGAGTTTTATCGGCATCGGACTCCGGCTCCTCGTCATCCAAATGCTCTTCTGCGACTGTTTGGGCTTCGGTTGTAGTGGATTGCTCCACGACACCCTCGAGCTCGGTCTGGCTTTCCTTCCTGACCTCCTCCACCTGTTCTTCACTGGGTAGGGGAAGGGGGGGGGGGCCCGAGGACATCGCTGGCTCCCGGTTTCTCTCCCTCCCCTTCCGAGGGGGGTGGACTCGGGGTCAGACTGGGTGGCTGCTCGTCACCCCCATTTGTTCGAGGCGAGTCGGCCTTATTTTCACCCTCTGTCGTCGCTGCTTGCATTTCGGGCTCATCGCCGCGCTCCGCCACCGTGTCGTTGCGACCGCCCAGTTCGTCGCAGCTGCTGTTGATGTTGCTGCTGCTTTCTTCTTCTGTCGTTGTGACTTTTCCTTCTGCCGCGGTGCGCTTTGGGCGGGTGCCGCCGCCTCCTTTCGCTGCGGCGTCTCTTTTGGCTCTCTGTTTCCGTGACTCAACGATGGTGAAACCCATTTCGCCATCGTCGTCGTCCATCGCCTGAGTGCAGCTCATGGCGTCTTCGGAGGGAGGGAGCTGCTGCTGCTGTCGCTGGCACCGCTGCTGCGGCGGCGGCATCTGTTCTCGCTGATGCTGCTGCCACCTCTGCTGCTCCTGCTGTTGTTGCTGCTGCTGCTGCGGCGTTTGCTGCTGTTGTTGTTGCCACTGCTGCTGCAGCTGCTGCTGCGATGTCTGTTGCTGCTGCTGCTGCGATGTCTGCTGCTGCTGCGATGTTTGCTGTTGCTGCTGTGATGTTTGCTGCTGCGATGTCTGCTGCTGCTGCTGCGATGTCTGCTGCTGCTGCTGCGATGTCTGCTGCTGCTGCGATGTCTGCTGCTGCTGCGATGTCTGCTGCTGCTGCTGCGATGTCTGCTGCTGCTGCTGCGATGTCTGCTGCTGCTGCTGCGATGTCTGCTGCTGCTGCTGCTGCGATGTCTGCTGCTGCTGCTGCGATGTCTGCTGCTGCTGCTTTTTCTCGTTCGGGCAGTTTCTGCGGGTGTGCCCCGCACCGCCACATCCATAGCATCGCGGCATCGCCAACGAGGCGTATACCGTGTAGGCATGTCCCTCGATGGTGTATTTCATTGTCACATCTAGGTCGGTTTTTCCATCCTTAGGTATTATATATACTTGGCGTTGCAGGGATTTTACGTGCACCCATCTCGGATTCTTCGTTTTCAGTGGCAGCATTGTTATGCTCGAAACTACTGTTCCGAATCGCTCAAGGTCTTTCTTTAGGGTTGTACCTTTGAGGAACGGGGGGGCTCCAGAGAGGAGCACCCTGATGGCCGGCGTTGCAAGCGGGGTGCACTGCACCAGCTGGTCCGCGATGACGATGCCGGTCACCACCAAACTTGCTGCCATTCTCTCCTCTGTCAAATATATAACCACACCGCGGTCTTGCCTTTGTGCGGCCAGGACGTTGGTGTAGCCGACGCCTTCAGCCACCACCTCTGCGACGGTCTCCGCGGTTGTTTCTGGCGGTGGGAAGCAGATGAATCCATTGCTCTTTGCGAGGCTTTCCAGCCTGGGGTATTGCTCCATGGTGAACATGGCAGTAATCCCAGGCTGCGATGAAGAAACCAAAATAAATAAGCGCTAGAGGGGAAAGGTAGAGGAGTAAAGGTTCTAAGAAAAGGATGAAGAAGATTATTTTCGTAAAAACTCTCACTCTAGGCCGGGCTCAGGCATTTACCTGAGCCCAGGCCTCCGTCCGCACACGTGTAGGAGCAGGAGCAGGAGCAGGAGCAACCAGTTGGTGCGACCGCACCCTACAGTGTCGAGAGAGAGAGAGAGACAGAGACAGAGAGATAGTGAGAGACAGAGAGTGAGAGAAAGAGACAGAGATTTCATTTTTTGAATGCCTTTATGCCGGCACCCTCTGCCAAATGCAGTGGTGCCCATGTGCGCAATATAAACCAAATAGAAAAACCAAACGCACAACCACCAAAACGTCGCGCCCGCTCTATTCGCACCGGTCACCCCTGACGGGGGGGGGGGGGGGCATCCGCTCAGGGGGGGGGAGGGGGTCAAACACAAACAGGACCGCGCCGTCCTCGACCGTACACAGGGCGTCCCGCGCCCTACCCCACCGCGGGAGGAACTCCCCCTCGGCCGCCGACAGCCTGTGGTGGGCGAATTCCAGCCGCACGCGCGCCTTTATCAGGGCCTGCGCCACCTGCAGCACCCCCGCGCCGCCGACTTTTCCTTCCAGCGCGCGTTTCCTCGTCGTGTACGTCGCGAGCTTCGCTTGCGCGCACACAAAGTTCACCACATCCCTAACGGGGCTCGCCACACCGGTCACCCCATATATATACGCGCTCTCTCGGGCCGGAACGTCCAGCCCCCGGAACACCGCCATCACGAAAGTCAAGAGTGGCGCCAGCCTCGCGCACTGGAGGTATGCGTGGGCCACATCCTCCCTCACCCCACAGAACACACACGTGTCCGGGGTCCCCGGCACGGCGCGGCTGACCCACACGGCCGCTGGCAGCGTGCAGTGCACCAGCCGCCACTGAAGGTCACCGCAACGCTTGGTGGTGGGAGGGCGGTACAAGTTTTTCCACTGGGGCCCCGCGGTGTCCAGCGCCCCAAAGTGTTCCCTCCACCCCGTGTCCGGCTGGCCCGCCAGCTCCGCGCTCAGCACCGCCTTCAGACAGGCGTCGTACAGTCGTGTTTTTTCCGCGCCATCAAGCGGCACCTCGGTGCACCCCGCCACGTGCAGCAGCGTCCCGTCCTCCACGTGGCCGTCGGGGGCGCGGACCGAAAAGGCCAGCGGAGGGAACGGGGGGGGGGGTCCTCCTCCCCGACCTCCGCCAGCCGGACGCCCAGCGCCCGCATCGCCCGCAGGGCCTCCCTCAGTACCTTCGCACCCGCCAGGACCGTGCGGCGTCCGGCCGCTCCGGAAATTTCGAGGGCCGTCCGCCACGCGTCCCGTCCGGGCGCCAGCAGGTCACCGACCCGTCCGATGCCGTGTTCGGCAAAGCGCCCGGCCAGGGCATGCTCACCCCGCAAGCCGGGCAGGACTGCATTCGCGGAACAAGGGCTCCCCCACGAAGTGGGCCGCCCCGTATCCGCCGCCGACCCGCGCCCAAACCAGCGCCCACCATGCGTCCATCATACCGCGGTAGACTGCGGGCAGCGAGGCGCGGTCCACGATGGCCTGGTCCGTCAGGAACAGTTCCCGGGCATACCCCAGACGCCCGGCGCGCCGCAGCAGGCCGAGGGCCAGGGGCCGCCCGGGCCGTCCATCCCCCCCGTACAACAGTCGCTGCGCTTGTTGCAGCCTAAAGGTCCGAATCCGCGCCGCGACGTGCACGAGGCCCTGTCCCCCCTCCGCCACCGGCAGACAGAAGACCCCAGGCCTCTGCCAGTGGTGACCGTGCCACACGAAGGCGGTGAAGCGCTTCTGTATCCGCGCCACTAGCCCCGCCGGGGGTTGAAAAGCTTTGGCTTTGTGCCAGAGGAGTGCCGCGGCCAAATTGTTCACTACAAGTACCCTCCCCCGGTACGCCATTCGCGGGGCGAACCGGGCCCACGCCGCCAGCGTCGCGCCAATTTTTCCCTCCACCTCTACCCAATTTTGTTCCACCTCTACCGGGCTTCCCAGATGTACCCCTAGGTAGAGAGCTCCCCCCGCGCCCCAGGCCACGCCTCCCGGGAGCGCTAGGGAGCTCACCACCCCGCCCGGTCTCAGCGCTATTGCTTTACTCTTTTCCCAATTTACGCTGGCGGCGGAGGCCCTCTCGTAGAGGCGGACCACGCCTCGGACCGCTTCCACGTCTTGCGCGTTCGCCACCACGACGCACACATCGTCAGCGTACGCCGAGAGCGTGACCGGCGCGTCGCCCGCACCCGGGAACTGAAACCCCCCCAGCGTACCCCGCAGCCGCCGTAGGAGAGGCTCTATACACAAAGTGTACAGAATACCGGACAGGGGACACCCCTGCCGGACCCCTCCCCCGACGGCCAAGGGGGCGCCGAGCCTGCCATTTATTTTAGTGAGGCTACTCACCTCCGTGTACAGGAGGCGCACCTGCGCCCTGAAGGTTGGCCCTACCCCGTATGCCTCCAACGCCCTGTACATGTACGCGTGTGAGACACGGTCGAAGGCCTTCGCCTGATCTAAAAACAAAAGGCCTGCATCAACGCCGTGGGCGGCGGCGAGGTCCATGATGTCCCGCACCACCCCGACGTTGTCATGTATGGCTCTCCCCGGAACGCAGTACGACTGGTCCGGGTGCACGAGGCTCCCCGCCACGGTCTTCAGGCGGTTCGCCAGGGCTTTAGCCAAAATCTTACAGTCCGTGCATAGCACGGAAACCAGCCTCCAGTTGTCTAAGCGGCGCAGGTCGCCCTTTTTTGGGAGCAAAGTCACCACCGCGCGCCTGCTGCTCTGCGGCAGCACCCCCGACCGGAGGCTCGCGCGCAGTACATCGGCGAGCGCCGGTCCGAGCTCGCTCCAGAAAGTCGTATAAAATTCGGTAGGAAGGCCGTCTATGCCGGGGGCCTTCCCCGCGGCGAGACTCCTCACCGCGGCCTCCAGCTCCGTCAGGGTGACCTGTTCGTCCAGCAGTTTGGCGTCAGGCGGAGCCAACCTGGGGACGCCCTCCAGGAGTTCCGCCACCGCCTCCCCGTCAATTTCCTTCTCAGCAAAAAGCCGTCCGTAATACCCATTGACGAGGTGCACGATTTCCTCCCCGTCACACTGGGTCTCCCCGTCCGGCCCCGTCAGGCTGGTGATGTCGGTCCGCTGGGCCCGCGTGGCCCCCTGCCTGAAGAAGGCTTTCGTCGGCGCATCCATACTGTACAGGTGGGTCATCTTCCGGCCCACAAACCCCCTGTATGCGTCGTTGTCCGAGACGGCCCTCAGGAGCCGCTGTTGTTCCCGCAGCTCCCTGCAGCCCTCGGCGGCGGGGTGGTGGCCCAGTGCCTCCTCCACCGCCAGCACCCGGGCCCGGAGAACCTCCTCCTCCTCACGCCGGGCCGCGACGTGTTGGCCCATGTAGGCCCTCGCCAACACCCCCACCTGGGCCTTCCCATTGTCCCACCACTGCTGGAGGGTGGCGAAACGGCCCCGTCTCCCCTCCCACACCTTCCAAAAGGCCCGGAAGGCCGCCCGAAATCCACCATCGTCCAGCAGGTTTACGTTCATTTTCCAATACGGGCGTCCTTGCCCGCCGTGAGGGAGATGCAGGCGCACGTACATCATGTGGTGATCGGAGAAACCGGGGGGAACCACCCCGCTCTCACCGAGCAGGCTGGCCCCCCCGGCCGCGACGTACACCCGATCCAGCCTGGCCAGGCTCGGCCGCCCCCCCGCACCGCACCTGCTCCATGTGTACTGCCGCCGGCCCGGGTTTTGGAGCCGCCACGCGTCGAGTAGTCCGTGGTCGGCCACGACGGCCGCCCACTCTCTTGCAGATTCGGGGTGTGGTTCCGGCCCAGTTCGATCGAGGGAGGGTTGGAGCGTACAATTAAAATCGCCCCCCACGATCGTGACCGCTCCCTCGACGCCGCCGGTCTCCGCCACCACCCGCCGTAGTTCGCCCTTGAAAAACACGGCCCTGTCCCTCGACCTGCTGGGCGCGTACACGTTTATCACGCGGGCCTTGGTGCCGGCGAGCACCATGTCCGCCACGACGAGGTGGCCGGCCACTACCTCCCGAAAAGTCAGGGCGTCCGGGGCGAAAGTCCGGGAGCACACCACCGCGACCCCCGCTCCACGCGTCGCGCTGCTCGGAGCGCCACCGACCGCGCGTGTAGCCGCCCCCGCGCGTGCCGTCGGCAGTCGCCTGCGTGGGCGGAGACCCTCGCGTGCTTCTCGTATCCACGCCGTACACGCGGCTTGTCGCTGCCGTTGTCAGAACTGTAACGCCTTCGCTGGACCAGAGGGCTTGACCGGCCCCCCATTTTTCCTGGAAGGACACGTGCTCCCCCCCCATTCGCGTGTAGTACTCGTATTCCATCTTAAGTCTTGCTGCCAGCAGGCCGCGCATCATTGCTACTGCTGAGCAGCTCTCGTTTGTGGCTCCTCCATCTTCCAACTTCTTTTTGCGCGTCCTGTATATGGCCATCTTGGCTTGCGCCAGCACAAAGTTGGCCAGGACGTGACGTTTGTCTAGTCTGCGGGGTACTCCGCACACCAAGGTGCTCTTGAAGAAGGGCACGTTAATCTTGCTGAAGATGGCTCCCAGCGTCTTAAGGAGCAGCGCCAGCCTCTGACACTCCAGATATTGATGTGTGAGGTCCTCTTCCTCGTCACAGAAGGCGCATGACGCGGACGCTACTGGCTGGATCTTGCGAACCCACGCTGCTGAGGGCAGTGCCCAGTGGGCCAGTCTCCACTGAAGGTCTCCGGCTCTTTTCGCCACTGGAGCTTTGTAAAACTCTCTCCACTGTGGGGTGACATCCAACAGTGGGGAGAAGCGGTCTTTCCACTTCGTGGATGGCACATTTTCGAGAGCTCGACGGTGCAGCGTTTTCACGCAGCAGCTGTAAATAGCTGCTTTGGAGGCGGTCCGTAGGGCAAAATCCCCGCACTCATCCAGCTTCAACAGCAGCCCTGTGTCGTTCCGCTCGGGGGGCTGGACGCAGGCTGCCTGTAGTTCCGGACAGGTGGGGGGGGGGACTGGGCTGAGTCGGTGCCGTCCGGCGTGCGCAGCTGCAGGTGAAGGTCTTTCGCCGTTTTCAGCACCGCTCGTAGCACTTTCCCCCCCGGCTATCATCGTGCGGAGACCCACGGCGCGACTTATTTCAGCCGCGCTCTTCCACCTTCGACAGCCGTCGTGACTCTGTGTTAGGTCTCCCACCGTTTTTACGCCGGCTTGAATAAACCGGAAGGCCATCGCCTTTTTCACTCATCACCCCTCCAAAGAGGTCACTGAAAAACAGGGGCTCCGTTAGAAAGGCGGTCATGCCGCAGTAGGGGCTTTTCCTCACCCACTCCAGGCTTCGCCACGCCTCACTCAGATTTTGATAGTACGCGGGCAGTCCGTTGCAGTCCACCAGGCTTAGGTTCATGAGGAGCAGCTCTCTCCCGTAGCCCATCTGTCCCCCGGCGCACCTCAGCACGGCGAGGGCCAGCGTCTTCCACGGCGCCTCCTCCTGGTCGTACAGTATGGCCTTCGCTGTCTGGAGTCGGAAGCACATTACCCTGGCCGCCACGTCCACCAAGCCCTGTCCGCCCTCGTGCCTCGGCAGATGGAGTACGCCGGGCTTGAGCCAGTGTTTTCCGGCCCAAACGAAGGCGATGAGCGCTTTATTGACTTTGGTCACCAACCATTCTGGCGGGGGGAGGGCTTTCATTCTATGCCAGAGCACGGCGGCAGCCAGGTTGTTGGCGATCAGCGTCCTGCCTCTGAAGGAGAGGTGTGCACGGAGGTGCTCCCACGATTTCAGCTTATCCTCGAGTCTGACACGCAACTCCTCCCAGTTTTTTCGGACCGTCGAGTCGCTCCCCAAGTGTACTCCGAGGTACAGGATCCCATCGTCCCGCCACTGCACTCCGCCCGGGAGGGATACGGGTTGCGTGGCGCTGTGTAGCCCCATCCACAGTGCCGTGCTTTTTTGCCAGTTGACCTTGGCGCCGGCGGCGTCCTCGTAATCCTTGACTGCACTGTGCAGCGCGACGACGTCCTTACTGTTGTTCACCACCACACAGACGTCGTCGGCGTATGCCGAGAGATTCAGGTTCGCTCCGTCAGGACCCGGGAAGGAGAGTCCAGGCAGGGTGGTTCTTAACCTCCTCAGGAACGGCTCCAGAGACAGTGCGTACAATAACCCCGAGAGGGGGCATCCCTGCCGCACCCCCCTCGTCACCGGGAAGGGAGGACCCAGGCGTTGGTTGATTTTAATCGTGCTCTGTATGTCGGCGTACAGTAATTGGACTTGCGCCGTGAAAAAAGGTCCGAAGCCGAAGGAGGATAAGAGTTTTTCAAGGTAGCCGTGTTCCACCCTATCAAAGGCCTTTTCTTGATCCATAAAGACCATTCCGGCATTCACATGATGTATTCTGGCCAAGGATATGGCATCACGGACCGCACCAATGCTGTTGTGAATGGTGCGGCCGGGAATACAGTAAGTCTGTTCCTTGCCGATGACGCGGCCTGCCACGGTCTTCAGACGATTGGCTATCGCCTTAGCAATTATTTTATAATCCGTACACAGGAGGGACACTGGCCGCCAGTTTTCTATCTTGCGCGGGTCTCCTTTCTTGGGTAGAAATACTACCACTGCTCGACTGCAGTTGACTGGCAGCCGTCCTTCCCGCAGACTCGCTGCCAGCACCTCCAGTAGGCAAGGGCCAATTAGGTCCCAAAAAGCATCGTAGAATTCCACTGGGAGCCCATCGATGCCTGGGGATGTCCCCCTGGGGAGCCCTGCCATCGCAGCCCGCAGCTCCTCCAGGGTTATGGGGCCTCCAGTTTTTCTCTCTCTTCCTCCTCCAGGGTGGGACTTCCTTCTAGGAGGAGGTCGGCTGCTCCCGGTTGTGCGGTTCCGCTTTTTAGCAAGCGCGAGAAGAAACGCGTGGCTGTCAGTCTAATTTCCTCCTCGGAGGTTGTTATTTTGCCCTCTTCAGTCAGCAGACTGGTGATTGTGTTGTTGCTGCTGTTCTTGTTGTTGTTGTTTTGAAAACGAAAGAAATACTTGGAGGGTGAGTCCATCTGTTCCAGGTGCTGCATTCTCTTCTCCACGTAGGAGGCGTGCATCCGCTGGTCGGTGACGGCCCTGAAAAGTTTCCGCCTTCCGAGCAGCAGAGACGCCGGACCCTCGTCTCCCTGCACTTCCCCGCTGGACCCTGTATCCGCTTCCAGCTGGAGCAGTTCCTCCTCCAGGCGTCGCAGTGCGTCGTACCTCGCGACAGCACGGTGGCCCGCAAGCTGCACAGAGAGAGCCCTCACCCGTGCCTTGACGGCTTCCCACCGTTGTGGGGCGGGGATGGAGGGGTCCTCAGCCTTCTTCGAGTGCGACCAACACGCCCTGATCGCCGTCTTGAACTCTTGCTCGTTGAGTTGGGTCACGTCCATCCGCCAATAGGGGCAGCGACGGCGCTCCCCGGGCACCCGTAATAACGCTGTGATTAGGTGGTGATCCGATATGCCTGTTGGTCTTATTCCGCATTCACCGAGGAGAGTCGCGCTTTCCTTGTTTATGTAGATACGATCCAGCCTAGCGAGGCTTACCCTGCCCTGGGGAGGGCCGCGGCACCACGTATATTGCCGCTTAGTTGGGTGTTGCAGCCTCCACGCGTCGGCGAGTCGAAGTTGTTGCAGCGTTCTCGCGAGCGGTCTCGCCGATTCGGGGTGCGGCTCGGGGCCGTTGCGGTCGAGCGCCGGATCTAAGGTGCAATTCCAATCCCCGCCCGCGACCGCAACGACCCCGTCGGCCCTGCTCGCCTCCAGCGCAGCGTGCAGCGTATCGGTGAAGAAGTCCCTCCTCTCTTTACTTTTACATGGCGCGTAAACGTTAAAGCATCTGAATCTCGTATCGTTTATCACGAAGTCTACCGAGATCAGGTGCGCCCTAAGAATTTCCTTAAAGTCTACCTTCTCCGGGGTGAAACCTCTTCTGAACAGGAACGCTACCCCTGCCCGATTCCCGTCTCCGTTACTGAAGAAGGAAGGGGCGCTCACCAGGGGCTGTCGTCGGGCACAGAGGGTGGCGTCAAGATGCGTTTCTTGCAGCATCGCGATATCTGCTTTATTTTCTTCTAGGAGCAGACAGATGCGGTGCCATCTCTCTTTGTCTCTCACTCCATTGCAGTTGACACTCAGGATCTTAATGCCAGAGGCCATCATGGGTTTTCTTCATTCTCCTCTTGTGGCTTCACGGGAGGCCGCTCCTGGGAGGGGGGGCGCTGCTTCCCCAGTCTCGTCCGCAGTGCCCGCAGCCGATGTAACTCACCTGAGCTAAAGCCGTAAAGCGACGGTTCCTTCAGTATCTTATAGGCAGCCTTCTTAAAGCCCTCTAGATCGGGGAAGGCCAGTTCGGGGCGAGTGTGCCATTGCCCGGAGTTTTTCTTAAGGTAGAGGAGGATGTCGTGGGGGGCACACTCCCGTTCCGCTGCCACTTCGGAGTAGCTTCTTTCGCTCGCCGTGTCGTCGTCATCACAGTCCGTTTCCCCGCCGATCACAGCTCCCTCTACGACCGTGTGATGTCCGGGCACGATGGGCTGCCCCGCGGCACTCTCAGGTGTGAGCAGAGTGTCCTCCCCGTCTTCCACCTGTGCTTCACTTGGTAGGGGGGGGGGTCATCTTCCCCGAGCGAGGCAACCCTCCCCCTGCTCTCCTCCTCCGGTGTCCTCGCTTCGAGCTCACGACCGCCTCCCATTACCACCTCGTCGCGGCTGTCTCGTTCGTCGCAGGTACTGGCGTTGACGGTGCTACTGCTGTTTTCCTCTCCCGTCGTCGGGAGTTTAGCCTCTGCTGCTGCTGCTGCCCGCTTCGGGCGGGTACCACCACCTCCTCCTTGGGCTGCAGCATTCCGCTTGGCTCTCCTTTTCCTGCTTTCAACGACGATGAACTCCATCTCACCGTCGTCTTCACCGTCTGTTCCCTGTGTGTCGCTCGTGGCGTCTCCAGGCAGGTGGGTCCGCTGTTGCTGTTGTTGTTGTTGCTGCTGTTGCGGTTGTTGCTGTTGCTGCTGCTGCCGCTGTCGTTGCCGCTGTGACGGCGGTGGCAGCGGCGGCGGCGGCATCTGCTCCCGCTGTATTTGCTGCTGCTGCTCTTGTTTCTCCTGCTGCTGTTGTCGTTGCCGCTGCAGCTGCAGTGTCTGCTGTTCCTGCTGTTTTGGCTGCTGCTGCCGCTGCTGCTGTTTTGGCTGCTGCTGCTGCTGCTGCTGTGGTGGCTGTTGTTGTTGTTGTTGTGTTTGCTGCTGCTTCTTTTCTTTCGGACAGTTCTTGCGGGTGTGCCCCGCTCCACCGCACCCGAAGCATCTCAGCGCTACCGACGAGGCGAACACTATGTAGGTGTGCCCGTCGATAGCATACTTCATTGTTAGTTCCATTTCGGACTTGCCGTCCTTTGGTATCACATACACCTGGCGCTGCAAGGATTTAACGTGCGCCAGTCGCGGGTTCTTCGTTCGCAGCGGCACCATTGTTACATTGGACACCACTGTCCCGAAACGTTCTTTTTTTAGGGTCGTACCTGGGAGGAAAGGGGGGGCTCCAGAGAGTAGCACCCTGATGGCCGGTGTTGCGAGAGGAGTGCACTGCAGAAGCTGGTCGTCTACAACAATGCCGGTTGCCACCACGCCATCAACCATTCCCTCCTTTGCCACGTATATTACCACACCGTGGTCTTGTCTCTGTGCAGCCCACACGTTGGTGTAGCCAACGATCTCGGCCACCACCTCTGCTACAGCCTCCGCGGTTGTTGTTGGCGGTGGGAAGCAGATGAAACCATTTCTTTTCGTGAGACCTTCCAGCCCGAGGTGCTGCTCCATCGTGAACACACTGGCTGCAGTCCCAGGCCGCGATAAAAGGAATGAAATAAAAGAAAAAGGCTAAGAGGGGAAGGTAGGGGTGGGGTAGGGTAGGGTAGAGGGCTAAAAGGTTTTAAAGAGAAAGGATGGAAAAGGATGAATAATCGTAGAAAAAAATAAAAAAGTGATAAAAAAGTAATAACCCCCACACAAAACAAACACACAACACACACCCGAAACCAACCACCAGACAGACCGACAACCACACACACGCACAGACAAGCACACACACGCGCAGGACAAACACACAGACGAACACACACACGACCGAACCAACAAGCAAACAAACGAAACCGAACAATCAAACAAACATACAAATAAACAAAACGACAGATAAACGAACAAACGCACGCACAAGCAAACACACAAACAAACACACAGACAAAACACTCACCAAACAGACTAACAGGCCAAACACACGCGGTGTTAAACCAGGTAAAAAGCACCAGGCCAACATACAACGCGACCAGCCGAGCAGACAAACAAACAAAAACGAACACACAGACAAACACACAAACCAGACAGACACACAAACAACAGTAGTAATAAAAAACTGTTTCTATGGCAAGCTGATGTACGGGGAGAAACGCAGAATAAACTAGCGTTTTTCCCTAGTTCACTCTCTCTAGGCCAGGCTCAGGCTCACACCTGAGCCCAGGCCTCCACCCACACACACGTTAGAGCAGGAGCTCCAGGTGAACACAACCGCACCCAACGGTGGCGAGAGAGAGAGAGACAGAGAGAGAGACTTTTGACTTTTAACTTTTAAAACGATTTTATTACCGGGGCGACAATTGCGCCCCAGCTGCTTTTCCAGTCAAAGCACACTGTGGTCATGCGACCAAGACTCCTTCCGGCGGGTCACAATAAACGACCGGAGAAGACGAACAGAAAAAAAGCCGACACCCGTGGCACGCACGCCACTCTCGTCGGTCGCGAGCGCGTTGCTCCCTCCCACGCGCCTCACAGCCACTCCACCACTCGCGCGCGTCGCGCCGCCACTCCCGCGCGCGAGCAGCGCCGCGTGCATCACGCCACCGGTGGGGGGGGGGGCCGGGGACCCCGCACTCGCCGCCTCCCTGCGGTGTTGGCCGCGGCTTGCGCCGCATCTTTATTTGTCCGCGGCGCGCCTCTGCCAAGCCCGCGGCACGCGCCGCCTCGCTGCTCCCCCGTCGCTCACCCCGCGTCACCGGGCGCACAGCACGACCTCACGCGCACACGCTCTCTGGCGCATCGGGTCCTGCCACTCCCACCACGCCGCCGGCTCGCCACGCGTGTCGCACCATCGCGCCCCGCCGCCGTCGGGCGGCGTCATCCGCGCTCCGCGTCACCACGCTGGTCGGTGCACGTGCGTTATGTCGTCCCGCGTCGTCGGCAGTGCGGGTTGCCGCTCGCGCGTCCCGCCGCCGAACAGTCACGCACACACACGGTCATAGGTTTATTGTCAGCATGCCGTTCTCGCAGGTGCAGAGCGCAGAGCCGGCTTCCCACTTTTCCTGAAAGAAGTCGTAGTTTCTGCTCACTTGGCCATAGTATTCATGCTCCAAGTGGAGCCTCGCTCCTATTAGGCCCCTCATCATTGCCACTGTCGAACAGTTGCTGTCTGGGTTTGTGTCGTCTTTGAGTCTTCCCTTTTTCCATGTCTTATAAATCGCCAGTTTAGCTTGTGCGACAACGAAATTCGCCAGCGTGTGGCGTTTATTTACGCTACGTCGCACCCCGCACACGAGCGTGCTTTCGAAAAAAGGTATCTCTAATTTCTGAAAGACAATCCTTAGCGTTTGGAAGAGCGGTGCCAGTCTCCGACATTTTATATACATGTGGGCGAGGTCCTCCCTCTGGCCGCAGAAGATGCACGCGTCGGATGCTCCCGGGTTGACTCGCTCCTCCCACGCCGCCGAGGGTAGGGTCCAGTGGGCCAACCTCCATTGGAGGTCCCCGCTTCGCTTTGCCACCGGGGCCTTGTACATCTCAGCCCACTGAGGGGTGACATCAATCAGTGGGGGGAACACCTTTGCCCACTTCATGCAGGGCAGGTCCTCAAGGGCTCGCCGGTGTAGAACCTTCACGCAGCAATTGTACAGCGCCTTCTTGGAGGCACTCTTCAGGGCGCCGCTCTCACAGTTCTCGAGTTTTAACAGCATCCCCATGTCACTTCGCCCAGCGGGCTGTACACTGGCGATGCGCAGCTCCGGAAAGGCGGGAGGGGACGTGCGATCGTGGCCTATGTCGTCTGGTGCGTTCAAGTGTAGGTGCAGGGCTTTGGCCACCGTGAGTGTCGCGCGCAGTATTTTTCCTCCGGCCAGTGCAGTGCAAAGGTCTACGGTTCGGCTTATTTCGGCCGCATTTTTCCATTTGCGGCCACCCTCGCGGTTTTCCACAAGGTCCCTGACCGCCCGCACTCCGGCTGTGGCGAAACGATGTGCCATTGTCTTCTCTTGCCGGAGGTCTGTAAAAAGGTTGTTGTAGAACAGTGGTTCTTCCATGAAGGCGCCTATGCCACCGTACGGGTTCTCTCTCCTCCACTCCAAGCTCCGCCACGCCTCTGCTACGCTGCGATAGTACAGGGGGAGCCCTGTGCAGTCGATGCGGGCGAGGTCCGCTAGGAAGAGTTCTTTCCCGTATCCCAACCGTCCCCCCGCGTGCCTCAGCAGGGCGGCGGCCAGTGATTTCCACGGTGCCTCGTCCGGGTCATAGAGCAGGCTCTTTACAGCTTGGAGGCGAAACACCATAATCCGGGCGGCGACGTCCGTGAGTCCCTGCCCGCCCTCGTCCAACGGCAGGTGCAAGACACCCGGTCTCATCCAGTGTTTACCTGCCCAGACGAAGTCGACGAGCGCTTTGTTCGCCTTCGATCACCCATCTGGGGGACTGGAGGACCTTCGTTGTGTGCCACAATATTGAGGCAGCGAGATTGTTCGCGACCAGTGTCCTCCCCCGAAAAGACAGGTGCTGTAGGAGGTGCTCCCACGCTCCCAACTTTGCCTCGAGCCTCTCGAGCAGGTCCGACCAGTTTCTCCGGACTGTTTGCAGGTTGCCCAGGTACACTCCGAGGTATCGGACCCCGTCCTCCCGCCACGTTACCCCGCCCGGAAGGGTCTCTAACTGTGTGGGGTTCTGTGGTCCGACCCTCAGCGCCGTGCACTTCTGCCAGTTTACTTTGGCACTCGTGGCTCTTTCGTATTTCCTTACAGCTCGGCTCAGCGCGGCGACGTCGTCTTGGTTCCTAACTACCACGCACACGTCGTCTGCGTACGCCGAAAGTTTGACGCTCGTCTCCCCGGGTCCAGGAATGTCCAGCCCGGTCAGGGTGTTCCTTAGGCTCTTGAGGAGCGGCTCTAGCGACAGCGCATAAAGGAGCCCTGACAGGGGGCACCCCTGTCTTACTCCCCTTGTCACAGGGAAGGGCCGGCTCGGTCGCTGGTTTATTTTAAGCATGCTATGGACATTGGCGTACAGTAGTTTGACGTATTTTGTGAAGGCGGTGCCGAGGCCGAGAGAGAGCAGGAGTTTCTCCAGATACCTATGGTCTACTCTATCAAAGGCTTTCTCCTGGTCCATGAAGAGTAGCCCCACCGCCATGTTTTGCATTTCGGCCACGGATATGATGTCCCTTACGGTGTGTATGTTGCTATGAATGCTGCGACCCGGGACACAATAAGTCTGTTCGCTCCGTATGATGAGCCCTGCCACCATCTTTAGGCGGTTCGCCACAGCCTTGGCGATGATCTTGTAATCTGTGCACAGCAGCGAGACGGGTCGCCAGTTCCGAATTTGCTGCAGGTCGCCTTTTTTTGGCAGCAGTGTTATCACTGCTCTCCTGCAGCTCAGAGGCATCTCTCCCCTTCTTAGACTTTCCTCTAACAGTTCCATCAGACAAGGGCCGAGCATATCCCAAAACGCCGCATAAAATTCCACCGGCAGTCCGTCAATTCCCAGCGATTCCCCTCTCGGCAGCCCCTCCATGGCGACGCGCAGCTCTTTCACGGTAAAGGGCTTCCCCAGCCTCTCCCTTTCCTCACATCCTAGGGTGGCGTTTCCTTTCAGGAGCTCCTCGACCACTTCCTGCTGCGTATGTTCACTCTGGAGCAGGTCAGAGTAGTATCGCGTGGCGATTTCCCTGATTTCTTTTTCGTCTGTCGTCGTCCCTTCATCGGTGGACAGGCTTATGATGGCGTTGCCATTGCGTGAGGGCGCGGAGGTGGTTTTGCTGCTTTCTCTGAGTCTAAAGAAGTATTTTGAAGGCGAGTCTGTGTGTGTGAGGTGCTGCATCCTCTTCCTTATGAAGGAGGTGTGCGCTTGTTTGTCTGTGACGTTTCTGAAGAGTTGACGCCGTTCCAATAGGAGGAGGAGCGGCTCAGCCCTGTCCTCGTGCGCGTCCTTTGCTGCGCCTATCTCGGCTTCAAGTCACAGAAGCTCGTCTGCCAGGCGCCCCACCATGTCGCGTTTGACGGCAGCCCTCTGTCCCGCGAGTTGCAGGCTGAGCGCTCGCACTTGTGTTTTTAAGGTCTCCCATCTCTGCAGGCCGGAACTGGAGCCGGAGGCTGTCTGCTCCTTCCTCCAGTGCGGCCAACAGGCCACGAAAGCCGTCTTGAACGCTTTCTCGTCCAACTGCTCCACGTCCACCGCCAGTAGGGGCATCGGCGCGACTCTCCATAGACTTGCAGCGACGTCGACATTAGATGATGGTCGGAGAACCCCGATGAATCTATTCTACTGTTGCTCAGCTGGTTCACCCCTTCTTTGTTTATATATATTCTGTCGAGTCTGGCTAGGCTTACTTTCCCTTGGGCAGACCCGCGGTGCCATATGTACTGTCGTTGGGACGGGTGTTGCAGCCTCCACGCGTCCGTGAAGCCGCAGTGTCGCAGAATTTTTGCGAGTGGACGTGCGGATTCCGGGTGTGGTTCCGGGCCGTTTCGGTCAAGTGCTTGGTCTAGGGTGCAGTTCCAATCGCCCCCTACGACTGCTATTACTTCCTCCTCGTTGCATTTTATTAACGTGCAGCGGAGTGCGTTGGTGAAGAACACCTCTCTCTCTTTGCTCTTGCTGGGTGCGTACACGTTTATAATTCTGTACTTCATGCCACCGTGTACAAAGTCCATAGAGATTAGGTGTGCTGCCAGAATTTCCTTGTACACCAGTCCCTCCGGGGTGAACCCTTGTCTGAGCAGGATCGCAACGCCGGCATGATGTTCCTCCCCATGACTAAAGAATCCTGGGGTGTTATCAAAGTGCTGTCGCTGATTGTGCAGAGAGGCGTCGAGGTGGGTCTCCTGCAGGAGCGTCACGTCCACCTTGTGTTCGTCCGCAAAGATGCGAATACGGTGCCACCTCTCGTCACCTCTGGCTCCATTGCAATTTAGGCTTGCAATCTTGATTTTGATGTTAAGGGCCATCGCGGTTTTAAATGTCAATCGTTACATCGACCCTGAGGGGGGGGTCTTGGAAGGAGCTGCTCGTTCTTCATTGTTTGCGCTATTTTCTTCAGTCGGAAGACCTCCTGCTTTGTGAAGGCGTACGACTCCGGTTTGCTCAGTATTCTCTGGGTCGTCTTCAAGAAACCCTTTGTGTCGGGGAAAACCTCTGCATGTACGATCTTCCGCTTGTTGTAACTTTGCTTGAGGTGAGAACGGATTTCCTCGGGCGCGTACTCCCGTTCTGTCGCCACGCTGGAGTAGCTTGTTTCGCTCACGGTTCCGTCCACCTCGTATACCGCCTCCGCGTCGTCCGCATTCTCCTCTATGGCCTCATAGTTTTCGGTTGGGTCGGGTTGCTCCGAGGCTCTCCCGAGTCCAATCTGGCTCTCCGCCATGGTTTTCCCCTCTCGTGCTCTGTCGGGCGGAGGGGGGGGGGGGGTGTTGTCTCCGAGCCCCGTGTGTTTGACGAGCACTTCTGCAGCGTCCGGCTCTTCTCCTTCTCCCTCTAGGGGAGGGGGGGGGCCGGGTCCAGCTCGGGTGGTCGTTTTTCCCCTCTGTTTCCGTCAAGCGAGTCGGCTCCATTAGTGGTCGCCCTCGCGGACACCTGCGGCTCGGTCCCGTCACCGCGGGCTGCTATTGCGCTGCGGTGGCCGTGCAGCTCGTCGCTGCTGCCGCTACTGCAGCTGCCTTCACCTCTGGTCGCGGCCGTCGCTGTGGCCACGATGCGTTTCGGCCGGGTGCCACCGCCTCCTTTCTCTGCAGTGTCCCTCCTGGCCTTCCTTTTCCGTGTCCGCGTCTCGACGACGGTGAACTCCCCTTCCCCGTCGTCGTCCATCGTATTATCGCAGGCTACTTCATCGTCGGCGGGAGGGTGTCGCTGCTCCTGCTGTTGTCGCTGCTGCCGTACGCCCTCCCCCTCCTGCTGCTGCTGCTGCAGCTGTTGCTGCTGCTGCAGCTGCTGCTGCAGCTGTTGCTGCTGCTGCAGCTGCTGCTGCAGCTGTTGCTGCTGCTGCAGCTGCTGCAGCTGCTGCTGCTGCCGCCGTGGAGGCGGCGGCGGCGGCGGCATTTGCTGCGGCGGTGGCGGCGATGTCGCCTGTTGCCGCTGTCACAACGGCAGCGGTGGCGGTGCCTGCTGCGGCCGTTGTTGTGGCCCTTCTGCCCCCCGCGGTGGTGCTGCCTTGGGTGGCACCGTCTTTACTTTCTTTTCCTTCGGGCAAACCCTGCGGGTGTGCCCTGTGCCACCACACCCGTAGCATCGTGGCGCCGCCGACGATGCATATACTGTCTAGGTGTGCCCTTCTAACGTGTACTTAAAGTTTAAGTCCACGTCCGCTGTCCCGTCCTTGGGGATTATATACGCCTGGCATTGTGAGGACATCACGTGCGCCAGCTTCGGGTTCCGAGTTCTGAGTGGCAGCATCGTCACGTTCGATACTACCGTCCCGAACCGTTGGAGGTCCTGCTTCAGTGTCGTGCCTTTTAGAAAAGGGGGGGCTCCCGAGATGATCACCCGGGTGGCTGGTGTTGAGAGCGAGGTGCACTGTACGTACACGTCCCTGACGGTGATCCCCGTCTCTGCCAGGCTTGCCACCATCCCCTTCTTCTCCACGTACACGACCACGCCGCGGTCCTGCCTTTGCGCGATCAGGACACCGGCATAGCCCACGCACTCGGCTACCGCCTCTGCGACGGCCTCGGCTGTGGTCTTGGGCGGCGGGAAACAGATTACCCCGTTCCCCCTCGCCAGACACTCTAGCCTGGGGTACTGCGTCATGATAATGCTGAGAAACTCAGGGCGGCACCCCCGGCTATTGTGAGAAAAAAAAAACGTACTAAAAAAGCAAAGAAGTAATAAGCCCCACACAAACCAAACACAACAGCACACAACCGAACAAACAACCAGGCAGACAGACAGACAAACAAAACCAACAAACACACGGACAAACAAACACACCAACCACACCACACCAACCAGCCGACAAGCAAACAAAGAAAACGAACAATCCAACAAACAAACAAATGAAAAACAAACGAACAACCGCACCAACAAACACACAGGCACACAAGCACACCAACCACACCACACCAGCCAGCCGACACGTAAACGAAGAAAACGAACAATCAAACAAAAGAACAGACAGACAAACAAACAACCACACAGACAGATAAACAACAGCAGTATTAAAACTGCTACTATCGCAGGCTAATACACATGAAGAAAGGACACAGGTTCACCTCTCTCTAGGCCGGGCTCAGGCTTTCACCTGAGCCCAGGCCTCCATCCGCACACAGGTAGGGGCAGGAGCAACTCGTTTGTGCGACCGCACCCCACGGTGGCGAGAGAGAGAGTGATAGAGAGAGTGATAGAGATAGTCTTTGGCTGCTGCAATCAATGCCCACGTGATGATGATGATGATGATATCAGCTGCTACTACTCGTTGGGCTGTTGCCATTCGTGACAATCAGGTCCGTTATACTATATCTGTGACAGCTACATAACTCAGTGGGCTTAATCAGGTAAAATAAAAACATGTATATAGTTTTAGTATGGGTCTCGACGAGTATGAGTCTCTGTGGGTCTCTGTGGGTCTCTATGGGTCTCTATGGGTCTCTGTAGGTCTATATGGATCTCTGTGGGTCTGTATGGCTCTCTGTGGATATATGTGGGTCTGTATGGGTCTCTGTCGGTATTTATGGGTCTCTGTGGATATCTATGGATCTCTGTGAGTCTCTATGGGTCTCTGTGGGTCTCTGTTGGTCTGTATTGGTCTCTGAGTCTATGTGTGTCTCTATGGGTGTCTATGGGTCCTTGTGGGTCTATATGGATCTCTGTGGGTATCTATGGGTCTATGTGGGTCTTTGTGGGTTTGTAGAAACGCGCACTTCAGAGTGTTTGTCTGCTGCCATCAGTGTCCGCGTGATGATGCCGACGATGATATCAGCCACTTGGTTGAGCCGCCATCGTTTGTGCCAGCCAGGTCTGCTCCTACGTCGTTCAATGGGGCCTTACGTGGTCAAAATACAAAACATTGTTAATTTAAAGTTAAATCATTGCCTGCTATTGTGAAACAGATGGACACTCTCAGGAACTGAACGGTGTAAAGATGTGCCTCTTAATTCCTGTTACGTATTTTCACTCTGGGTTATCTGGTTAAGACCAAGATTCAACAGTGCCACGCTTGCTAGGGGATGTTAACTACCTCGCCTGGTATGCAGGAGGTTCGTGAGTTCGATCCCGGACCCTAACGCCCATGGTGGCTGGGAGATGTTAACTACCTCGCCTGGTTTACAGGCGGTCGTGGGTTCCGTCCCGGACCCTAACGCCACAGTGGCTAGGAGATGTTAACTACCTCGCCTGGTATACAGGAGGTTGTGGGTTCGATCCCAGATCCTAACGTCACGGTAGCTAGGAGATGTTAACTACCTCGCCTGGTGTACAGGAGGTCGCGGCTTCGATCCCGGATCCTAATGCCCATGGTAGCTAGGAGATGTTAACTACCTCGCCTTGTATACAGGAGGTTGTGGGTTCTATCCCAGATCATAACGACACCGTGGCTCGGAGATGTTAACTACCTCGTCTGGTAAACAGGATGTCATGGGTTCTGAAAATGAGCTACCCAGCTCGGCCGGGCCTTTAGCTGGTAGAACATTTAAATGTTAAATGTAATTTAGTGGAATCGATCGTAGCTCTGAATACGCTTAAAAAAAACGAGCAAGAGCTGAACCTGAAAATGGATTTTAAAGAAAATATTCGGGTTTTGTATCCTTAATGGCCATAAAGCCGGGAGTGGTGTTAAGATGTTAGATCACCAAAGAGATACCTATCGCAAGGCATCGTCAATTGTGCATTAACCACACACAGTACCCGTGGTGCAGTGTATAGTAGCGTAGTATATCGTGTAGTGTAAAGTAGTATATAGTAGTGTAGTGTATCGTGTAAAGTAGTAGTGTAGAGTATCGTGTAGTGTAAAGTAGTAGTGTCGTGTATGTGTTTACTCTTTTTTCAAGGCGTCATCATGTAATGCATTAACCACGCACAGTACGGGTGGTGAACATGTTTTGAAGCTTTTGTGACTGCAGGAATCCATACTCTTTGGTTCTTTTGGTAAAGTCCCGTAGTTGGAAATAAAATAAAATGAAACAATCAAGACGTTTCGATCGCAACACAAGCGGCCGTCGTCTGGCGAAAGAACCAAAGAGTTTAAACAATTGTCTTTGAAACGGATGGACCTACACCAGAGACACCAGAAACACCAGAGCCTTCTGTACAGCAAAGTCTCGCCAGCAGTGTCGTACCAGAGACCAGGACCAGGGCAATGCCACACGTATCGAGAGCATTATTAGGCCGGGGTGATACTTTCTTTGCCAGTATCAAAGTATGAACAATAAGAGTAAGTTGATGCCCTTTCTGGCGGTAATACAGGAGTGTGTGTTAGGGTGTTCGAACACCAAATCGTTAACTTTTGCAAGGTGCGCTGGTGAGACGAGACCCTGAAGAAGGCAGTGGTCTCTGGTGTGGGCCAATCAGTTACAAAGACAATGGGCATGCAACAGCGTCATTGTGTATCAGAGTTGATCGGGGAGACATCTTGAAAACGTCGCTTCATTGGAATCGACTCAATCAATAAAGTATTTATTTTGAGTTGATGAGTTAATGATGACATCACCCTGCTGCTGATCTATATAAAACCGGGAGCCAGAGCAGAGCCCCTCACCATTCTGGCGAATTGCCCGATGATGCTGGATGCAATTATCAGTGAAACGTCGTACTAAAAAATTGTAAATGTTGTGGATTCACTCTTCAACACACCGGTGGGCTTAAGTAGTGAACCATTTGTCTTTTGTCAACGTGACACTTTTTTGCCAATTGGCCGTGTCAGGTGGTGGAGGGTTATGACACATTTATAAATAACGCGATCTAAACCCAAAAACGTTGATTATGAATGATATTGGTCGCGAAAGCCTGCTACGTGTTAAACCAAGAATTTATTTCTTTAGCACTATGGGGCCGTCCATAAATGACGTCACGCGATTTTTGACCCCCCCCCCCTCGTCACACGGCGTCAAAAATAGTCAGACCCCCCCCTCAAATATGATGCCACAAAGCTCTGCCCCCCCCCCCCCAAAACAATATTTCCATTTTGAAAATAAAACATGCTTCAAATCTCAATGTATTGCGTATTTAATGGGGTGCTGCACTCTGATGTTGTCGGAGAAAACATTTATTAAAAAGTCTATTTAATTAAGTAGAACGTGTTGTCTATATTTATTTAAAGTTGCGCATTTTGATGTGACGTCAAGTTTCTCATCCCCCCCCCCTCGTCACACATCGTCACAAATGTCTGACCCCCCCCCCCTCCCCAGGTGCGTGACGTCATTTTTGGACGGTCCCTATTTCGTGCAAAGGATGCCATTCAAAGTGCCGTAAAGATACAACAAAAACCATTGTTAATAGACTAAATCACCAGTAGGATAAAATCAAATGCCATACAAAGCGACAATGCATTATAATAAAGAATTCACTGGTCAACAAAAAATAAAATTCTGGCCTGGACTTTTGCAGCTGTTTCCGACTAATTTCAGGGTGTTGATTCCAAATCTGATCTCAGATTTGCTCTATCACATCTCATTTTAATGCTATCGGCATACCCCATTTTCATTGATTTTACCCGAAATTAACTCTGTCACCTATGATTGCAAGTGGTTGCGAGTCAGTGACTGCTTTAGTGTTAAAATATGATGCTGTTTTTTTAGGATAGTGTGTTTATAATGTCATTTTATGTGGATATCCACATTTATTTCATATTTTTCTTCTGTAGTTTTTATCGAAAATGCAATATTTGATATCTCAAAAACCTGATGTGATAGACAAAAACGGATGCCAGATTTGGAATCAGCACCCCAAAATTACATTTAAACCGTTGGAATACCTCATGCCAGAAAAAGTGTCTTGACCAGTGATTACTATCGAAGGCATATTTTTAAAAAATAACACCGTAAAATAATCTTACGTTAAAGCTACTGTAAGAAGGGTGAGCCGCGTGACACCGCCGCTCCCTTTGTTTGATGGGCTAACATCAGCAAGCGTCGGTGATGCGTCTTCGTCTGCGTCCATTGTTACCACAGCGCTTGCAGGTCTCCCTGTGCGCTGTTTGATATTAAAATGGCGGTGGCTCTGAAGCAGTTGAATGACGTCATCTCTCCACCAAGAGTTTCTCGTGCCTCCTGGCTCCTCCCCTTTTGTGTCTATCTCGATGTAGGGCTCCTCACCTGTCACTCAAGCTCCAGTCACCTCCCTCTCCCCAACCCACCAATCACAAGCAGGCTGGAGCGAGTGGCTCCTCCCCTTTTGTGTCTCGATGCGGGGCTCCCTCCCCTGTCACTCAAGCTCCAGTCACCTCCCTCTCCCCAACCCACCACTCACAAGCAGGCTGGGTCGGGTGGCTCCTCCCCTTTTGTGGCTCCTCCCCTTTTGGGTGAGTGAGTGAGTTGGTGAGAGAGTGGGTGGGTGAGAGAGTGGGTGGGTGAGAGAGTGGGTGGGTGAGAGAGTGGGTGGGTGAGAGAGTGGGTGGGTGAGAGAGTGGGTGGGTGAGAGAGTGGGTGGGTGAGAGAGTGGGTGGGTGAGAGAGTGAGGTGGGCGGAGTCTGTGGGCGGAGCCCAGGCTCTCGGATGACGTCATCGCTCACCTGGCAGGAAGTGAAAGTCGCGCGATGTCACGTGGTGCCGTCGGCAGCGCCAGGCCGTGAGGTAATCAGCTGTTGTTGGTTGTGGTGGTGGTTGTGGTGGTTGTGGTGTTTGTTGTGGTTGTTCTAGTGGTGGTGGTTGTGGTGGTTGTGGTGTTGGTTGTTGTGTTGGAGTTCACGGGACAGACCCAGCAGGTGCCATGGGTTGTGCTGCTGTGCCAGGCTAGGTGCATGAGAGAGAGAGAGTGGTAGAAGGGGAGAGAGAGGGGAGAGAGGGAGGGATATGAGGCAGTGATGATGGTGATGGTGGTCTTCTCGGCCACGGTCATTCCCTCCCTTCTCTACGCTTGCGAAACGTGGACCCCCCTACTGGAGCATCTTCGTCGGTTAGAAACATTTAGGCTGGCCTGCCTACGATCCATCCTGGGTTTAACCAGGCTGGATTGTGTGAGGAGCTCACAAATCCTCGAAAGATCTGGGCAAAGTCCCATCGGAGAGCTCCTCCGGCAGGCAAGGTTGCATTGGCTGGGTCATGTAGCCCGCATGCCCAGCCACCGCATGCCTAAACAGCTTTTGTTCGGCCGGATCGAGGGGGCTAGACGGGCGCGGCACGGGCTGGAGTAGAGATGGAGTGATGTGGTACAGGAGGACGTGGAGCTGAGTGGACTTGCCGATGACTGGTACCACCGGTGTCAAGATCGGCCTCAGTGGAGGGAGGCTCGTGAAGGACGCTACTGGGCAGTTGGAGGCAGTCGCCCTCCAACAACAACGGAGGGCGGAGGAGCGACGCTCACAACAACGAGCGGAGCGCCGGGTGGCTAAAGCACAGCAAGTTGGCACAGTAGGGGGCACAGGTGGTGCATCAGCCAGTCATCTCGGTCATCTCGGTCAGTCGACCCGTGGCACCTGCTGGGTCTGCCCCGTGACCTCCTGCCAGCGGGCGGACACGCGAGTTCCCCACTCACTGCCACATACACACACCCCACACACACCCCACACACACATCTCCCCGTGCACACACTCTCCCCACACCACCCGACAAGACAAAGATACCCCGTATAGGCACTTACAGACTGTTGGGGCAAGTGCTATTAGCGAGCGGGTGACCAGCACCACGCCAGGTCACCTTTGTGTCCCAAGTGGCGATGTTTGTACATCCCACCAGGTACTAGCTTGAGGCTGAGGCGACCTAGGGGAGGCCCAGGACCGGTTTCACTGGTGTTAGCTGTGAGCTGGAATCAAACTCGGGTGGCCGGGTTCGTAGCGCAGCACGCGAACCACTGCGCCACCGCCCGCCATACACTCCCCCACCACATGCAGCACACACACACATACACATGCAGTGACACACACTCTTAACACGCATCTCCCCCACGGTACACACACTCCTCGATACAAAGATCCCCCGTGTAGCCTTAACAGACTGTTGGGGCAAGTGCTGCTGTTAGCGAGTAGCAGCACCTATGAAGGCCGGCACTGTGACACACGAGGGGGTGGGTGGCCAGCACCACGCGCGGCCTCCTGTGTCTCTCTCGTGGCGATGTTTACACGCCGCGCCGAGTACTCGGTTGGTTGAGGCTGAGTCGACCTAGGGGGGGGCAGTGTGTGGATCGGTGGCGCAGCGATTAGCATGCTGCGCCGAGTTGAATTCCCACTCACGACGGACAACACTGGCTCATGTTTGAACCGATCCTGCGCCTCCCCTAGATTGTCATCATCACCATCATCATCACCACCATCACTACCATCACCATCATCACCACCACCATCATCATCATCACCACCATCACCACCACCATCATCATCAACATCATCACCATAATCATCACCAACATCATCACCACCCCAGCCATCACTACCACAACCACTAAGTGGTGGTGACGTCACCGCAGCGCTTGTGCCAGGCTAGGTGCACGTACCCTGCAGGTGACACGGGTTGTACTGCTGCTGTGCCAGGCTAGGTGCACATACCCTGCAGGTGACACGGGTTGTACTGCTACTGTGCCAGGCTGGGTGCACGTACCCTGCAGGTGACACGGGTTGTACTGCTGCTGTGCCAGGCTAGGTGCACAGACCCTGCAGGTGACACGGGTTGTACTGCTGCTGTGCCAGGCTAGGTGCACAGACCCTGCAGGTGACACGGGTTGTACTGCTGCTGTGCCAGGCTGGGTGCACGTACCCTGCAGGTGACACGGGTTGTACTGCTGCTGTGCCAGGCTAGGTGCACGTACCCTGCAGGTGCTGCTGCCGGAGGCCTCCTGGGAGGGCTCCCCCCACCCCCCCACAGTGACACACAGTGACACACACAGTGACACACAGAGACAAACACAGAGACACAGTGACACACACAGACACAGTGACAGACACACAGACACACAGTGACACACAGTGACACACACAGTGACACACACACACACTGACACACACACACACAGTGACACACACACACAGTGACACACAGTTACACACACAGTGACACACACAGTGACACACACACACAGTGACACACACACACAGTGACACACACACAGTGACACACAGTGACACACACACAGTGACACAGAGTGACACACACACACAGTGACACACAGTGACACACAGAGACACAGTGACACAGTGACACAGCCCGTGTGATGAATTTGGGAAACTTTTTCACTACATCATGAATGTATGAATACGTATAGACGTGTAAGTCACGTGTGACTGTGTATATGCATTCCTCTGTGTCTGACGTGTAGGTGGTGTGGATATCATGTTTTTTGCTGTCTGCAAAATGAGGGGGCTATACCTCACTAGGATGGTGCTGCTGCTCCCCCTGCCGCTGTGCACAGTCAAAGTAGAGGACGGCGAGCCTCAGGTAACGGAGTCTCTTACCCCCAACGCATCCTCATCCCCTTTATCCCCTTTTCAAGCTCGTTCGTCAGCCCCCCCCCCCCCAAAAAAAAAAACATGCTTCAAATCGCTTTAAACTATTGTCATTGTAGTGCGTTTTTAATGTGGCGTTGCACTCTGATGTTGTAGGAGAAAACATTACAAAGTCTATTTAATTAAGAAGAACGCGTTCTCTACAGTTATTTAAAGTTGAGCATTTTGATGTGACGTCACATTTCTCAACCATCCCCCTCAATACTCAAAGATGATCAAAATGTCCCCCCCAATATATCGCTATAAAATAGATTTTTCTTCTTGGTTCTTTCGGTAAACCAAGAAGATGAATCCCTGCAGTCACGAAAGCTTTAAATCAAAAAAAGATTTTTGTTTATATGATTGTGGTTGTACTTGATTCATTCCTGATCTCTGCTGTTCCATACAATGAAACAAGAAAATGTAAAAAAAGAAAAACAGAGCAATGTAATACAATACACTATTAGACATTATTGTTAAAAAATTAACCCGTAAAAACAAAGTTTTTCACTATAAATCCTTTATATGCGTGTCGGCTAGAGTCCTCTCATCCTCTGGCTTGAGATGGCTGCCACCTATGGGTCAGATGATTGCCTGCCACCATTAAGCAATTGGTAATTAAATATTTAATTTGTTTTCCCTAAACAGTGTAAAATTTTGGAAACAAAATTTCACGAAAATAAAGTCACGCACAACGAGTCTGTGTGCAAAATGTCAGCTCGATTGGATCACGGGAAGTGGGTTAAAAAACGACCGAAAGATTTGCACGGTCGTAAGCACGCAAGCAAGCAAGTTAACTTAATATAAAGGATTTAAAAAAGAAAAACAGCAATGTAATACAATACATTATTAGACATTGTTTAAAATAAAGACAAAGTCCATCCGGGGGGGGGGACTCCAGAACCCCCTAGAAGATTTGCCTCCCCCCCCCCCCCCCCTAATGTTGACGCCATGGCTATGGCTAGGCCTCGGCAAGGGAATGTAATTTACCCTTTTTAAATCCTTTATATTAAGTTCACTTGCTTGCTTGCGCGCTTACGACCGTGCAAATCTTTCGGTCGTTTTTTAACCCACTTCCCGTGATCCAATCGAGCTGACATTTTGCACACAGACTCGTTGTGCGTGTCAATTTATTTTCGTGAAAAATGTTTCCAAAATTTTCCACTTTTTATGAACAAATAAATTATATTTAATTTAAAATACCAATGTGATAAAAATGAAACTCTTACTCAAGAAAAACAGAAATGAATAATAAAATAAAACCGATGCCACGCATATAAAGGATTTATAGTGAAAAATGTTGTTTTTACGGGTTAATTTTTTACCGGGTAAAAGGGTAAAGGGTAAAGATGTCGACATGCCAAGCGGTAAGGTAAAGGGTTAAAGGGTAAAGGTAGTTCGGAAGAATTACCCGGTAGGGTAAAGGTAGCGCCAAGTATTACCCGGTAAATACGGTGCCTTGTTTACCACTAAAAGCTCCGTGGCGCAGTCCGTGGCCTCCATTTAACAAGTAATATTTAAAACAACTTTATTAAAAACACGCTTTTATGAAATGTACGAGTAATGGCAGAACTCCACGACTCCAGGAAGTGGCCGCAATGCTTGGCACAACGTAAGGGGCCGTGGCCAATTACAAACGACCCCACCATCGTGTGCTGGTGCCATTTTGTCCCAATTCTAATACAACGTGTGACTTACGGCTTTCCACACCTTACGCCACGCTCCCACACCCCAGAAGGAGGCACTCCCTGTTGTTTGTCATTCCCCTGCCACGAGAAAAGTTTTGCAAAAACAACCCCCTTCCTTCATTGACGTTGCCGGACGGTAACGCTGCGGTGGATGTGAGCAATGTCCTGAAGGGAATCGATATAATCAATCGCCGTGTCGTTACCACCCGTCACTCCCTCCCTGCCCGCGCCTCCGATTTGCACGCTTGGGGCTGTGTACGGCGCGAAAGAGGTTCAACATGACGCACGTGCACACACGTGGGTAGAGATTGCATCAGTCGTCACAATGAATAACACTGTGTAACGCACTTAGAATGTTTTGTTCCTGGGTAGTAAGTGTTATTTCCTCATTGCTTATGCATCAAAAGTATAGAACATGGACATTATTCAATCTTGATTTGAAGCTTTCGTGACTTTGGTTGTTCCGGTAAAGTCAACCACAGCAAGGGGAGACAAACTACTGAAGTTGTTTCTTGCCGTGTTTGTCCCACCTGATGACGGTTGCTTGTGTTGCGATCGAAACGTCGTGATCTATTATTTTTTCTACCCACGTGACTTTACCGAAAGAACCAAAGAGTGCGGCTATTATTCCCCACACACTTTGCTTTTGTGACCTGGACAGCGACATTTTGATATGTACCTATTGTCAATGAGAACACGTGGTGCGCATTTGTGTAATTCCTTCACGTAAAGTCCTGGTCACAAAAGCAAAGTTTGTGCGGAATAATAGCCATTTCTATACTTTTGAGGCGTAAGAAATTAGAAAATAACACTACCCAGGAACAAAAATCGTGTTACATAGAACAAATAAAACACCGCCCAGCAATATTCATTTTCGAACTCCTGACATTGTAGAACCGGTGGAAGTTTTTATTACGACTTTGTAATAACAACAATAACAACAAACAAAATGCCCATGGGGTGGTGGGGGTGGTGGGGGTGGTGGTGGGGGTGGTGGTGGTGGTGGTGGGGGGGGGGGTGGTGGGGGGGTGGTGGGGGTGGTGGGGGGGGTGGGGGGGGTGGGGGGGGTGGTGGGGGGGTGTGGTGGGGGGGGGAGTGGTGGGTGAGAGTGTGGTGGGGGGGGAGTGGTGGGTGGGGGAGTGGTGGGTGGGGGTGTGGTGGGGGGGTGTGGTGGGGGGGTGTGGTGGGGGGGTGTGGTGGGGGGGGCATGTGGACAGAGGGGGGGGGGCAGGAGGGGGAGGGGAGGGTGGGGTGGAGGGGGGGAGAAGATCGTTAGTTGCAGAGTCAAATCTTTGTTGTCCAATCAGCAGTCTCCCCTCCCCCCACTAGCCAAAGAATCCCCAGACATTTAACAACTATGAGTTTACCCTCCATTAAAACTAAAATAAGACAAAAATCACACGCAAAGCAAGGTAATAACAGCGACACAGACAGCGACACAGAGACACACACACTGACAGTGACACACTGACAGTGACACACAGTAACACACAGAGACAGACACACACAGAGACACACAGGCACACAATGACACACACACACAGTGACACACAGTGACACACACTGACACACTGACACACAGTGACAAAGATAAAGATCCCCCGTATAGCCTTAACAGACTGTAGGGGCAAGTGCTGTTAGCGAGCACCTACGAAGGCCAGAACGGTACACAGTGACACACACAGTGACACACACAGTGACAACAACAACCGCCATTCTTTACTAAGTGTCAGTGACTTCATCCCGACGCTTGTGCCAGGACAGGTGGACGTTGAGGCCCCGTGAGTGGGGGAACGTCCGATGGCAGGAGGCCACGGTGCAGGCCCTGGGAGCCAGACCACCACCACGGGAGACAAACGGTGACGTTAACGATGATGACGTCATCGACATCGACAGCCAATGACGACGACGATGACGTAATCAGCGATGACGAACGGTAGCCACGGCGTCGACAAGATCAACAATTGCATCGCTAAAAACGACGTCCACGATTAAGACGACATCATCATCACCATCTACACGCCGTGCACTGTGCGGCGGAGCGGTGGTTCACGCGCACGGCGCCGGGTTTGGTCGTCGCACCGCGTGAACGCAGCGCCAAGACGTGCAAGTGCGGAGCGCCATGTCGGTGAGCGTGGGGGGCCGCTCACTTGGTCCTCCTCCTCCTCGCCGCCCTCCTTGTCCTCGCCGCCCTCCTTGTCCTCCTTGTCGCCCTCCTTGTCCTCCTTGTCCTCCTTGTCGCCCTCCTTGTCCTCCTTGTCGCCCTCCTTGTCCTCCTTGTCGCTGTGCAGCCACTCGGCGAGACGCTCCTCGCCGCGACGTTTCTTGGCGTAGAGAAGCACCGTGACTGCGCGCCGGGACGGCCCCGTTAGAACCACGAGAGGCTCCGATCGCGCCGGACGAATCCCCGTGCCGACGTCGTCGACGAACTCACCGGCAAGCAGAAGCAGGCCGAGCAGGACGGAGCCGGTGGCGGTGGCGCGGTCGCCATCGTCGTTGTCGTCGTCGTCGTCGGGGTTGCCGGGCGGCAGGCAGATGTCGACGGCCTCGTCGGGCCACACGGCGAGGGCGCTTTTCTTCCCGTGCCGCTCGCCACGGGAACACCTGCCACACAGAGATGAAGAGTGAGATGCACACGGAGACAAAGAGTGATGATGGTGGTGATGGTGGTGATGGTGGTGGTGATGGTGGTGGTGGTGATGATGGTGATGATGGTGATGATGGTGGTGGTGATGATGGTGATGATGGTGATGATGGTGGTGGTGATGATGGTGATGATGATGGTGGTGATGGTAGTGATGATGGTGATGATGATGGTGATGATGGTGATGATGATGGTGATGATGGTGGTGATGATGACAATCTAAGGGAGGCGCAGGATCGGTTCAAACATGAGCCAGTGTTGTCCGTCGTGAGTGGGAATTCAACTCGGCGCAGCGCGCTAATCGCTGCGCCACCGATCCCCACACTGCCCCCCCCTAGGTCGACTCAGCCTCAACCGAGTACTCGGCGCGGCGTGTAAACATCGCCACGAGGGAGACGCAGGAGGCCGCGCGTGGTGCTGGCCACCCACCCACCCCTCGTGTGCCACAGTGCCGGCCTTCATAGGTGCTGCTACTCGCTAACAGCAGCACTTGCCCCAACAGTCTGTTAAGGCTACACGGGGGATCTTTGTATCGAGGAGTGTGTGTACCGTGGGGGAGATACGTGTTAAGAGTGTGTGTCACTGCAGGTGTATGTGTGTGTGTGTGCTGCATGTGGTGGTGGGGGAGTGTATGGCGGGCGGTGGCGCAGTGGTTAGCGTGCTGCGCTACGAACCCGGCCACCCGAGTTTGATTCCAGCTCACAGCTAACACCAGTGAAACCGGTCCTGGGCCTCCCCTAGGTCGCCTCAGCCTCAAGTTAGTACCTGGTGGGGTGTATAAATATCGCCACTCGGGACACAAAGGTGACCTGGCGTGGTGCTGGTCACCCACTCACTAATAGCACTTGCCCCAACAGTCCGTAGTGCCATTACGGGGTGTCTTTGTCTCCCTTTTGTAATGCGGGCGCGGGCGACCTCCCGGATGTGACGGCACGGAGAGGTGGAGTTAGGTGACGTGGGAGCAAGGTTAAGGTTCTTAAGGGATGAGACCGGGAGGAGAAGGGAGAGAGTTAGAGACTGGACAAGAGTAAGGCCACGTTGGGCGAAGCCAGGAAGAGTGGCACCGGCGGCCAGCGCCGGCCAGCTAAGGGAGCAGCCAGCGGAGCTGCGAGAGAAGACAGCAGTGGGGCTGCTGGAGAGAGGGCGGTTGAGGAGCTGCGGTGAACACAGCCGGCGAGGCTGTGTGTGAGAGGCTACGAGAGCGACGAGAAGAGAGACTGCAGCGAGTGCAGCCAGTGGGGGGCTGCGTGAGGGTAACAGCGGCGAGGCTGCTGGAAGGTTACGAGAACAACGGGAGACCAACAGAGGAGCTGTTGGCGTGACGGGGTTAACAGCAGTATCAGTATCAGTGTGGAAGCCTTATAGAAGGACAGCCGTGTGGGTTACGAGGAAGAACCGAATAAAGGACACCAAGCCAGACTTCGTGGTCGAGTCCTTTATTACATTGGTGTCGGAAGTGCAACGGCATGTCGAAACAAGTGAGAAAGAAAAATGTTCCAGCACCAGCATCGGCTTCTTCAACCGAAGACGACGACTTCCCTCCAAACATGGATCCTGCCGGGGTAGTAGAGGAGAGCCCTGCTGAAACGAGTGTGGGGACGGGGGTTGAAGATGTAGCCGCAGTGTCAGGGCCGCCGACAACATCAGACGCTGATCCGCGATGGCTGCAGGTGGCGGAGCAACTGGAGACTCTCAAGGACGTCCTGGGCCAATTGTGTCATCTCGTCACCCCAAGGACGGCGACGGAGAGAGCGGAGAGTGCTCCACAGGCCGCCACAGTATCTTCGCTCCCGGCGCCATCGGCCATGCGGCAGGAGGCCGCCATCTTGCGCGTTCCGCGGCGGGAAACCGCCATCTTGACCACGCCGCGGTTCGACGCCATTTTGAATTTGCCACCGGAGGAGCCATCGGCGGAGGGCGGAGTAAAGCGATGTCGGAGTCGCCATCTCACCACGGTCAAAGAATTCGCCATTGGGGGCGACTGGAGCGCTTTCGCCTGTAGATTTTTGGCGGCGGTCCGTTCTGCGAGATGGACCGATGCTGAGGCCTTAGAAGTGTTGCCGACTCTTCTGGACGACGAATCTGTTCGATTTTTTCGTTCCATTAAGGCCGAGAAGAAGAGGACATTATACGGAGTTTTTCAAGAAATGGCCGACGCCTACGAGCCACCTGACGACGCACATCGGCGATTCGCTCAACGACAACGAGCGCCCGAGGAGTCGCCCGTGGCATACAGGGGTGCGGTGCTTGATTTGGCTATGGCCGCGTATCCAGAAACAACACCTGACCTGCTCGAGCCTCTCATCTTGGGCAAGATGCTCGAGCTGTCGCGGGATCTTGGGATTCCCATGCCGGTGTGCGGGCATGAGAAGCTCACTTCCCGGGCGGCGGCAAAATGTCTGGATGCACAATTCAACCTCCGACGGTGGAAACAAGTCGCGGCGTGGACAGGGGGGCCCGTCGCAGAGGGTGGCGCTCTGGGTTGGGACCCTACGAAGTCGGTATACGTGCCGGATGGGGGGGGCCCTCAGGAGCTGACGGCCGCCTCGGGGCCATGGTCAGGCCGCGGTGGACCGGCCTCTCGCGCTGCACCACCGGTACGAGGCCGGCGGGATGCAAGGCCTGCGCTTCGGCGCAACGACGCCGATTGTTTCCGCTGCGGACGGAGGGGCCACTACGCGAAGGACTGCTGGGCCCGCATCCCGGGTCCGCCGCAACAGGAGGCCTCATCAACGGCCAAGCCGACCAAGGAACCACCGAACCAGGCAAGTCGGCATTCACCAGACACCCGGCAAGGCTTTGCACCTCACCCATCACCTTCGTTGTGCGATCCGAATGTTATTGTTGATGAGAGGCCAGCGACGGGGCCTTGTCGCTCGGTGACGCAGTGGCGCAAGTTGGCACGGAGGGTTGTCGCGGCCGCTACGGGTTCGTCCACCGTACCAGGATCTATACAAGGGGTGGACGTGCGCATTCTAGTCGATTCCGGCGCGTCCGCCACTATCATTTCTGATGTCATTTTCCATCTGTTGGGCATCCCACCCGGGGCCGTGCGTCCGGTTTACGGGTCATGCGTCGCTGCGAACGGGGGTAGCATGGGCATCGTGGGCCAGGTGGACGCTAAAATAACTATTGGGGAGGTGTCGGCCTCGGGCATGGTGTTGATTTCAAGGTCCTTGGCAGTTCCATGTTTATTGGGCACTGATTTCCTGGCTAAGATGCCTATTTTGATCAAAATTAATGAGAATTGTATTGAACTGCCAGGTGGCCGTCAAATCTCCTTTCTGCCCTCGCCCTGGGGTGACCTGCTTCAGCCGTACAAGTGCAGGTGCTGTCCGTGGCATCTGTTGACATCCCACCTGGCTCACAGATGCTTATTCCCTTGCGGTATCGGAAGCCCCTGCCTGATCGGCTAGGAGCAATTGGGGTTTTGTTGTCTCCATCAGCCTCGATAACGAGCGGATTGGCGCTGGTTGGGGCACAGACCATCGTCCGGCCGGATCAATTACCTTTTTTACAGGTGCTCAATGCGGGTGCGGAAACCGTCTGCGTTCCGGCTGGTACGGTCGTGGCACATGCCACGACGGCATTTACGGCTCAGGATTGTTCGCGTAGCCAGGGGGTGGTTGCTGGTGTTTCTGAGCCGGTGCCTTCAGATGATCGCTGGATTGCTAAATTGTGTGACGGAAACTCTTCCCTGTCCGTCGATCAACGTGGTGCGCTTCACAAATTGTTGTTGACGTTTTCGGATGTATTTAGCTCCGATGATTTGGATTTGGGGCGCACCTCGTTGCTTCACCATCATATTGATACAGGCAACGCTGCCCCTATTCGGTTGAATTCGCACCGAATGAGTCCCGCCGAGCGAGACCACGTTCGGGGGGCGGTGGAGGACATGTTGGCTGCGGACATTATATCGCCATCTAACAGCCCTTGGGGCGCGCCTGTGGTTTTGGTCAAGAGAAAGGATGGCACATTGCGATTTTGTGTTGATTTTCGCAAATTGAATAAGATTTCAGTGGCAGATGCGTATCCCCTGCCGCGTATGGACGACTCCCTCGATGCATTGTCGGGGGCCAAGTTCTTTTCCACACTGGACCTCTCTTCGGGATTTTGGCAGCTTCCCCTTGACGAGCCCTCGCGGGAGGAAAACCGCATTCCGTACGCCACAGGGGTTGTTTCAATTCAACTGCCTTCCGATGGGGCTGAATGCGGCCCCTGCCACATTTCAAAGGCTTATGGAGCTCGTGTTGACGGGGTTGCAGTGGGAGACATGTCTCATATATTTGGATGATATTATTGTCTTCAGCCGCACATTTGACGAACATTTAAGGCGGCTGGAGACGGTGTTCACGAGGATGCGCTCCGCCAATTTGAAATTCAAACCAAAGAAATGTCACCTACTGCAACGGTCCGTCCGTTATTTGGGACACATCGTGAGTGCTGAGGGGGTGTCCACGGACCCGGAAAAAACGGCGTGTGTCCGGGATTGGCCTACTCCGGCCACCGTGGGGGATGTACGTCGATTTTTGGGATTTGCCTCATATTATCGGAGGTTTGTGCCGAATTTTGCGACGATCGCGAGGCCCTTGCACCTCCTTACGGGTAAGGGACGTAAGTTTGCGTGGGGACCGCCGGAGGAGGCGGCCTTTCAGAGTCTGCGCGATCTGTTGGCTACGGCCCCAACATTGGATTATCCCGATTTCGATCGCCCATTCATTCTTGATACGGACGCGAGTGACACAGGTATTGGCGCGGTATTATCCCAGTCTAGAGGGGGCGTAGAGCGTGTCGTGGCGTATGGTAGCCGGGTCTTGTCTCCCGCGGAAACCCGCTACTGTGTCACTCGCAGGGAACTCCTAGCCGTTGTTTTTTTCCTACGTCAGTTTCGACCGTACCTGTACGGCCATTCCTTTATCGTACGTACGGATCATGCGGCCTTGCAATATGCCCTTAAAATGGATCAACCTTCCGGCCAGCTGGCGCGTTGGTTGGACACGCTACAGGAATTTTCATTTCAAATTCACCATCGTAAAGGGGTGCGCCATGCGAACGCAGACGCACTTTCTAGATTGCCGCAGCGCTCCCCTTGCAAATGTGCGTCGGGGACGCAGAGATGTGCGCCCAGCCTACCCCCCCCTCAGCCGGTGGTGTTGGCTGTTGAGGAGTCGGATGCTCCTGTGGAACCGGGGCCGACTGATGGGGTTTTGAATCTGCCACGGTCTGTTTGGATAAGGGAGCAGATGATGGATGAGTCGTTAGTGTCCTTGCGGAAGCGATCCAAAGTGGAGATTGGGGGTCCGGTTACGGAGGGTGCGCCGGAAACCGCGGTCCGAGATGGTCTGCTCATGTGGAGGGAAGGTCTCCAGGAACGCTGGCGTCTGGTAGTGCCTGCGTCCCTGCGATACGAGTTGATTAGAACTCTCCATTGTGACACGCTATTACATCTGGGTGTGCAGAAGACCTTGTTGACGTTGCAACGTCATTATTTTTGGCACGGCATGGCGACGGATGTCGTGGGGCACGTCCGCGCGTGCCCTGACTGTGCCCGACGTAAGCCACCTAAACATCCTTATGTGCCGCCTTTACAGTCAATTCAGGTGTCTCGGGTTAATGAATTGGTGGCACTGGACATTTTGGGACCTTTCCCACCATCGGCGAGGGGTAATAAATATTTGCTGGTCGGGGTTGAGTACCTCTCCCGTTGGCCGATGGCCTGGCCGTTGCCCGACCAATCGGCCGCGGCCATTACCGACGCCTTTTTGTTCGGATACGTTATGGACAAGGGTGCGCCGGAGAGACTCCTCACGGACCAGGGCCGAAATTTCTCGTCTAAATTATTGGCGGAAGTGTGTGCGGGCCTAGGGACTAAGAAGGTCCGGACATCCCCATACCATCCGCAAACGGATGGTATGGTTGAGCGGCTAAACCAGACATTGTCTGCCATGCTGTGCCATACGGTGAGTGAGCAACAATCGGATTGGGACCTGCACATCCCGGGGGTGCTTTCGGCGTACAGGATGACTCCTCATGCGGCTACGGGTTATTCGCCGTTTTACCTTATGTATGGTCGGGAAAACGTACCGCCGATGGATGTGCAGATGGGAACCGGTGTAAGGGGACCTTGTAAACCACTCCCTGACTACATTCGGGACACTGTTCGCCGGGTCTCGGAGGCGCGGGAGAGTGCCCGAGTGGCTACGGCCAAAGCTCAAGCCCGGAATGAGAGGTATGCGCGGCGTTCCAAGGGGGAATGCCCCTGGAAGGTTGGGGACCTGGCCTGGCTCCATTGCCCGCAGGTGCGGCCGGGTACCTCTCCCAAATTTCACAAACCTTGGCAAGGGCCCGTCCGCCTCATTGAGGTTCCTAACCCTCAGTCGGCGCGTGTTCAGATTGGTTCTCGCCGTTGGGTTGTTCACACGTCGCGCTTGAAACCGTATGTTGCTCCCCTACATGATGCGTCATCTCCCAATGTTGCCTTGCCGGGGTCTGTTGCTGCCGACTCTCCCCCGCCTGCGTCTATTGATCTTGCTAGAGCGCCTGTTATACCTGTTCCAGGCAGGCCGGCCTTGACACCACAGGGGACGAGGCGCCCTGCTCGGAGGGTGCCTGCCAGATCTGCGGGAACTTCGAGCCCTGCAGCCCTTCCGACCCCGCTGCAGACACATCCGCGGGACACGCCCGAGACTGATCCTTCAGGGACACGGGACGTTGGTGGACTTCCAACAGCGACAGGGGGATTTCACCCTGTCACTCCTCAAACTCCATCACGTTCCCGTTCCGCGGGTGGGCCGCCGACCGTCCGGGACGGGCCGGCGACCCGCACACGTTCTAAATCCCTTGTGTTTCGTTGATTGTTACGTTGCATTATTGCTCTTACTGTGTATTTATTGCCTGCTTCTGGTACGTTACTTGATTATTATGCTCTGTTGATGGTTCTTACTGTTATATTGCATGCTTGGTGTCCTTTGGAGTGTCAGGGTCGGTTTCGCCCGCATTACTGTTGGTGTTGTTCAGCCGAGGTCGGCTGGGTTTTTCTCCACGGGGGAGGGTGGTGTAATGCGGGCGCGGGCGACCTCCCGGATGTGACGTCACGGAGAGGTGGAGTTAGGTGACGTGGGAGCAAGGTTAAGGTTCTTAAGGGATGAGACCGGAAGGAGAAGGGAGAGAGTGAGAGACTGGACAAGAGTAAGGCCACGTTGGGCGAAGCCAGGAAGAGTGGCACCGGCGGCCAGCGCCGGCCAGCTAAGGGAGCAGCCAGCGGAGCTGCGAGAGAAGACAGCAGTGGGGCTGCTGGAGAGAGGGCGGTTGAGGAGCTGCGGTGAACACAGCCGGCGAGGCTGTGTGTGAGAGGCTACGAGAGCGACGAGAAGAGAGACTGCAGCGAGTGCAGCCAGTGGGGGGTTGCGTGAGGGTAACAGCGGCGAGGCTGCTGGAAGGTTACGAGAACAACGGGAGACCAACAGAGGAGCTGTTGGCGTGACGGGGTTAACAGCAGTATCAGTATCAGTGTGGAAGCCTTATAGAAGGACAGCCGTGTGGGTTACGAGGAAGAACCGAATAAAGGACACCAAGCCAGACTTCGTGGTCGAGTCCTTTATTACACTTTGATGCTGCTAATCCTGCAAAATGCACGGGCATAAGTAGTACTAATCACATACTTGCATTTCCCATAAATATACAAAATTACTCTTGATATGCATATTCTTTTGTCCTCTCGTCCTCTGGCTTGAGATGGCTGCCACCTATGGGTCAGATGATTGCCTGCCACCATTAAGCAATTGGTAATTAAATATAAAAAAATGTCCTAAAATGTGTAAAATTTGGGAAAAGAAATTTCACGGAAATAAATTGTCACGCCACAACGAGTCTGTGTGGAAAATGTCAGCTCGATTGGATCACGGGAAGTGGGGTAAAAAACGACCGAAAGATTTGCACGGTCGTAAGCGCATTTACACCTCCTTGCATTGTCCATCTCTCACCCTCACCCCCAATTTGCAGATGGAGCGCCGGCTCATTATTGCGATCGGCGTCCCTGAGAATGACCCCGGGCCCTTCCCCAAGCGGCTGGTGCAGGTAAAGGCCCCCTCCCTCCCCTCTTCCCCCCCCTCACCCCCTCTACCCCCATAACCCTCCCCCACCGACGTTGGTGACCCTCGCACCTCGCGGCAAGGAAGGTGTCCTGGGTTCGACCCCCAACTCGGGTGCCGTGCTGCCTACGTTCAACCCCCTGTTCGGCAGTGTGCGAGTGTCATGCGTTGGTGAGTGTAAGGGTGAATGTGTGTGTGTGTGGTATGTGGTGTATGTGTCTTTGGGGTTTGTGGTGTTGTATTTAGCATGCCATACATCAGCATGTGATGTTTGTGTGTGTGTGTGTACACATGTATATATGTTGGGGGAGCGGTGGCCAATTGGTTAGCACGCACTGCGCTCTGAACCTGGCGACGTGAGTTTGATTTCCACTTACAGCTCACACCCAGTGACAGTTATCTGAACTTGGTCTCAAATAAGTACCCGGGGCGATGTATAACTGTCTCCACTGGGGAGACCAAGGCGGCCGGGTGTGTTGGTAACTGCATATCACATCCCCTCGTGTGCCATGCCGGCCTTCATATTTTCTGCTGCGCGCAAACTGCACTTGCCCCAGCAGTCTGTTGAAGGCTATCCGGGGTACCTTTGCGTACGTGTATCCACGTGATGTACGAGCGTACATCATGTAACGCCGTCCCCTGCCGCCTCCCCGACCCCACCTGCGCCTTCCCCGTGTGTGCTCTCTCGCGCGTGCGCCCCCACAGATCAAGTCGAACACGCATGAAAATACTCTTAGTTCTATCGGTAAAGTCACGTAGGTAAAAAATGAAATAAAAATTAATAAAAAAACTAAAAATAATAATATTAACTTTTTTTCATTTATTTTTTTAAATCCTTGCAGTCACGAAAGCTTCAAATCTAGAACACATGAAAATGCGCGTTATCGCATCGCGGGGCCCGGAGCCGACCAGGACCCCATCGGGGTTTTCATCGTGGATCCTGTGACCGGGTGGCTTTCGGTCAGCAAGACCCTGGACCGCGAGCTCGTCAAAGAGTACCTGGTGAGGCACTCACACTAGTGTAATGCGAGCGTAAATGGCCTCGCGGATATGACGTAACAGGTGGGAGGAGTTGGGTCACGTGGGGAGAGGGAGTGCTTTTAAGGGCAGGAACCGGAAGGGCTGGAGGAGAGTGTGGGAAGAAAGAAAGGTAGGAGGATGGCGTTAGCGGTCGAGATGCCTGAGGCTCCAGTGTGCCCGGGACCGGCCGATGGGGTTCTGAACCTTCCACGAGCGGTGTGGATCCGTGAACAAATGCTTGATGACTCGTTGGGGACCCTGCGGAGTCGGGCTGCAAAGGGAGGGGGGGGACTGGTTTCCGGGGGGACGCCGGGGGCCGCTCTCCGCGATGGACTGCTGATGTGGAGGGAGGGGTTATATGATCGCTGGCGTCTGGTTGTACCGTCGTCGTTACGGTACGAATTGATTAGGACTCTGCATTGCGACACGCTATTACACCTGGGGGTGCAGAAAACCTTGTTGACGTTGCAGCGAGACTACTTCTGGCATGGCATGATGACGGATGTCGTCGGGCACGTTCGTGCGTGTCCCGAGTGTGCCCGGCGGAAGCCGCCTAAGCACCCATATGTGCCGCCGATACAGTCTATTCGGGTGTCTCGAGTTAACGAGTTGGTGGCGTTGGATATTTTGGGACCCTTCCCGCCATCCGCTAAGGGTAATAAATACTTGCTAGTTGGGGTGGAGTATCTCTCCCGCTGGCCGATGGCCTGGCCCTTGCCCGACCAGTCGGCGGCGTCCATTACGGACGCCTTTCTATTTGATATGTCATGGACAAAGGGGCGCCGGAGAGGCTGCTCACTGATCAGGGCCGGAATTTTTCTTATAAATTGTTGGGGGAGGTGTGCGCTGCTCTGGGGACCAAACAGATCCGGACATCCCCCTACCACCCGCAGACGGATGGCATGGTGGAAAGACTAAATCGGACGCTGTCAGCCATGCTGTGTCACACAGTTAATGAGAAGCAAGCTGACTGGGATTTGCACATCCCTGGGGTACTCTCGGCATACCGGATGACGCCTCACGCGTCCACAGGATATTCTCCGTTTTTTCTCATGTACGGTCGCGAAAACGTGCCGCCAATGGATGTGCAGTTGGGAATGGGAGTGAGAGGACCTACTAAGCCTCTCCCCGACTACATTCAGGACGCCGTTCGCCGCGTCGCTGAGGCGCGGGAGGGGGCCCGAGTGGCTACTGCCAAAACCCAGGCCCGAAACGAACGTTGCGCTCGACGCTCGAAGGGGAAGTGCCCCTGGAAGGTGGGGGAATATGGCTTTGCTGCATTGCCCGCAGGTGCGAGCAGGAACCTCCCCTAAACTGCATAAACCATGGCAGGGGCCTGTTAGGCTCATTGAGGTTCCTAACCCGCAGTCCGCGCGCGTTCGGTTCGGAGCTCGGCGCTGGTACGTCCATACGTCTCGCTTGAAACCATACGTGGCCCCTCGAACGGATGCGTCATCTCCTGATGTTGCCTTGCCGGTGTCTGTTGCTGCCGACACACCCTTGCCTGTGCCTGTTGACCCTGCAAGAGCGCCTGTCGTGCCTTCTACAGACAAACTGGACGTGACACTGCAGGAGGCAGCGGACTCTGCTCGGGGCGGGACTATTACGGCTGCGGGGACACCTGGCCCCGCCGCCCTTCCAACCCCACCACAGACACGTCGTGTGGTGGCGTGGTGCGTACGGTTATGTCCGTAAACTCGGGGGGATTATCGTTGATGTCGGCGATGGTGACGATGGCGGTGGCTGTGTTTGTGAGGCCGATGTCCGGGTCGCCCTCCATGTCTGAGGCCTGCACCACCAGCACGTACTGCGGCGTCGTCTACATCGACGGGGCACACAGACAGCACCAATCACAGACAGACAACGGGGACAAACATTCATCGTGCAGCCTCAACAGACCTTTGGGGCAAGTGCCGTTAAGCGAGCGGCCACTGTGGAAGGCCGGCACGCCACACGAGGAGGTGGGTGGCCAGCATCACGCCCGGCCGCCTTTGTCTCCCTAGTGGGGATGTTTGCACACTGCAGCAGGTACTAATTTGAGGCTGAGTCAACTGTCACCAGTGTTGGATCGAACTCGGGTCCCCGGGTTCGTAGCGGAGCGCGCTCGCCGCGACACTGTCGCTTCCGAGACACACGAGAAGAAGAAGCCACTGTAGCTGAAAACTCGTTTCTTTAGATCCGCTTTTCATGTTAAGCCTGTCGCCCTTCCCTCGCACCTCCGGTCAGCGCGATCGTCTACGTACGGTGCGCGACAGACGCTCAACGTATGTATATACACACCGAAAACACAAATGTAACACTGTACACGCAACGCCAGACATTAGCCACCACCGCCCGGACCGACATCGGCCAATCAGCGGTGGTTGCCGCGGGACAACAACCCACCTCGTGGTCCAGCCCGGCGGCGATGGTGCTGATGACGCCCATGGTGTTGTTGATGGTAAGCACGCGGTCCAAGGACTTCGTGGGAACCTGCGACACGATCTTGTAGCGGTTCACGCCGTTGGGCGATAAGGCGTCGTCCTCGTCACTTGCCGTGACCGTCATCACTGGCGTGCCTGCCGGGGGTGGGAGGGCGAGGAGGGAGGAGGGCAGGGAGGGCAGGGGAGGGCAGAGGTGAAGGGCAGGGAGAGGGGCGTGGACATGGTGACTCTCAAGAACAAACATTATATTCGTTCGCATCGCAACCACCACCATTCTTGTTATGCTCAACATCGTCGTTGCCAGCAGCACGCGTCGCCACCGACCATCCACATGGGCGAACCGGCCCGCGCGCGTCTAGTTTCCGCGCCGTATCCGTGGTCTGTCTCAGCCGAAGGGTTCAGATCGTGAGCGTCAAGGTGCCGTGTTCACGGAAGCAGAGGGCTTGGCCGTCCCCACACTTGTCCTGGAACACGCCATACTCGCCCCCCACCTAGGCGTAGTACTCATGCTCTAGTTTGAGCCTCGCCACCAGCAGACCTCTCGTCATGGCCACCGCCGAGCAGCCTTCGTCTGCGGTTGTGTCGCTTTGTAGTTTTTTCTTGTGCGTTTTGTAAATGGCCATTTTTTGCCTGGGCAAGAACAAAGTTCGCTAAGCTGTGGCGCTTGTTCGCTCTGTGTGGTGTTCCACATACGAGGCTGCTCTTGAAAAAAGGCACTTCCAACTTTCTGAAAGATTGATCCTAACATCTTGAAAAGTGGCGTCAGCCTCTGGCACCCTATATATTGGTGGGCAAGATCTTCTCTTTGGCCGCAAAAAGCGCACGAATCGGACGCTCCTGGGTTGATCTTCTTTACCCACGCCGCCGAAGGCAGTGCCCAATGGGCCAGCCTCCATTGGAGGTCTCCGCTCCGTTTCGCCACTGGGGCCTTGTATAGTTCTCCCCACTGAGGGGTGACGTCTATCAGCGGGGGAAAAACGTCCCTCCACTTTGTGCACGGCAGGTCTTTTAAGGCTTGACGGTGCAGAGTCTTTACGCAGCAGCTATATATCGCCACCTTGGAGGCGCCATTGAGAGCCACGTTCCCGCAGTCTTCAAGCTTAAGCAGCATGCCTGCGTCACTCCGCCCAGGGACCTAGAAACAGGCAGCATGTAGCTCCGGGAAGGCAGGAAGGGGAGGCTGAGCCGAGTCGGTGTCGTCTGGTGTGTGTATCTGTAGTTGCAAGTTTTTTTGCTGTTTTGAGTACTCCACGCAGTATTTTCTCCCCGGCCAGCATTGTGCGGAGACCTGCGGCGTGGCTTATGTCAGCCGCGTTCTTCCACTTTCGGTGGTCGTTGTGGCTTTCCACCAAGTCGCCGACTGTTTTTATGCTGGCTTTGGTGAATCGGAAAGCCATAGTCTTTTCTTGTTTCAGCTCCCCGATGAGGTCGTTAAAGAACAGGGGTTCTGTTAGAAAAGCGTTCACACTGCAGTATGGGCTTTCCCTGACCCACTCTAGGCTTTGCCACGCTTCTCCCAGGCTTCGGGTATATGATGGTAATCTAGATGGAAATTCCTCAGGTACAGCTATGAAGGCTTCACGAACTACGTGGTCGAAATAGATGTTTAATAATGTGGGAGACAGAGAACATCTCTGTCGAAATCCCTAGGTGTACAGGAAATGGCACCAATTGAGAGTTGTGGAGGTGGAGTGTCTGTTGTTACAAAATACCCAGGCAGGTGCTATCACCATCACACCCCCGTCACCGCCGCGTCCGTCTGCACCTGGTAGGGAGCCCTCATCCACGGAGCCCTGGATAACGGGCATCTCGAAGTGCGGCCTGTTGTCGTTAAGGTCCTGCACGTTGATTAGGAGATGCACGTCATTATCCACCGCGTGGCCGTTCTTATCCACCGCGTGGCCGTTGACCTGCAGCAGACACGCAACACACGCGCAACACACACGCAACGCACACCCAACGCACACGCGCGTTACACGCAACGCACGAGTGGTTGTAATCGCCGACGTTGGGATGTTTAGAGTTGGCCAAACATCCCTCCTCTCGAGCGGTGGTTGGTTCTCTGAGAGTCGCACCTGGACCACCGACGGGCCGTGCCGGTACTCCTGGAGGTCCGCTGGGCTAAGAAGCTGATTGCAGGTTGATCCGCAAACGTTTACGCCTTTTGTTTCGGACGTTAAGATTTTACTCGTGATATTGAAAATTGTAAATAAAATGAGGGTAAACCGCCCCGATTAAATTACCCGAACCCCGATATCTAAATTCTCCGCGTAAAAAAACAAAACCGTTCTAGCTGCGTTAATGTTCTTTTAATGTTCCGGTAATATAAATATATTTGAGTAATATTGGTACTTAGAGAATTGAATGTTTTTGTCACCAGGGGCGGGAGGTGCTTGCACCCCGGAATTGTTGACGTTGACCGAGTGGTCCGGCGGGCAGGACATTGAGAACTCCACAATCGAGGCCTGGACCTCGCTAGGCCAACACACGCGCGGGGTGTGGTGCTAGTGTGAGTGCCTCACTAGGAACTCTTTGATGAGCTCACGGTCCAGGGTCTTCGTAACAGAGAGCCACCCGGTCACAGGATCCACGATAAACACCCCCATGGGATCCTCGTCTGCTCCGGGCCCCGCGATGCGATAACGTGCATTTTCATGTGTTCTAGATTTGAAGCTTTGTTGAATGCAAGGATTAAAAAAATGAGATAAAGTTAATATTATTTATTTTTTTAGTTTTATTTTTTGGACTTGATCTGTGGGGGCGCCACGCGCGAGAGAGCACACACGGGGAAGGCGCAGGTGGGGTCGGGGAGGCGGCAGGGGACGGCGTTACATGATGTACGCTCGTACATAACGTGGATACACGTACGCAAAGGTACCCCGGATAGCCTTCAACAGACTGCTGGGGCAAGTGCAGTTTGCGCGCAGCAGAAAATATGAAGGCCGGCATGGCGCACGAGGGGGTGTGATATGCAGTTACCAACACACCCGGCCGCCTTGGTCTCCCCAGTGGAGACAATTATACATCGCACTGGGTACTTATTTGAGACCAAGTTCAGATAACCGTCACTGGGTGTGAGCTGTAAGTGGAAATCAAACTCACGTCGCCAGGTTGCGAGCGCAGCGCGTGCTAACCAATTGGCCACCGTTCCCCCATGCTGATGTATGGCATGCTAAATACAACACCACAAACCCCAAGACACATACACCACATACCACACACACACATTCACCCTTACACTCACCAACGCATGACACTCACACACTGCCGAACAGGGGGTTGAACGTAGGCAGCACGGCACCCAAGTTGGGGGTCGAACCCAGGACACCTTCCTTGCCGCGAGGTGCGAGCGTCACCAACGCCGGTGGGGGAGGGTTATGGGGGTAGAGGGGGTGAAGGGGGGGGAAGAGGGGAGGGAGGGGGCCTTTACCTGCACCAGCTGCTTGGGGAAGGGCCCGGGGTCATTCTCAAGGACGCCGATTGCAATAATGAGCCATCGCTCCATCTGCAAATTGGGGGTGAGGGTGAGAGATGGACGATGCAAGGAGGTGTAAATGGATACAAGAGAGCGAGGCCGTAGCTAGGCCTCGGCAAGCTAAGAGTTAAAAGGTAAAAACAACGAGCCTACCTTTACCCTACCTTTTATCTTACCACAATACAATCACTCTACCCTACCTTTTACCCTTTAGAAGGTAAGGTAAAAGGTAAAAGCAACGAGCTTACCTTTACCCTACCTTTTACCCTTACCCCATACAAATGACCCGATTACAGGGTAATTAATAGGGAACTACACATCAACAGGGTTTATAACGGTAAATGCTAGGTAGAGCGCTTCATTCATATAGAATACTCTCGATTATTCCAATTTTACACGCTTTCTTTTAACTCACTCTGTTGTTGTCGTATCCTCAAATCTAGAAACTCAATTTTTACCCACTTCCTAATGTGGTATCGACTGCAAACTTGGTATACTTGGGTCATACTGATGACTATACTATATTCTATCATTAAACATATATATATTTTTAAACATTATTTTTTCTATGTTATGTTTCGGCTTGGGTCTAATTGTCCATGCTCAACTGACGTTGGCTGTAATTGGCCACGGCCCCTTACGTTGTGCCAAGCATTGCGGCCACTTCCTGGAGTCGTGGAGTTCTGCCATTACTCGTATATTTCATAAAAGCGTGTTTTTAATAAAGTTGTTTTAAATATACTTTTTAAATGTAGGCCACGGACTGCGCCACGGAGCTTTTAGTGGTAAGCAAGGCACCGTATTTACCGGGTAATACTTGGCGCTACCTTTACCCTACCGGGTAATTCTTCCGAACTACCTTTACCCTTTAACCCTTTACCTTAACGCTTGGCATGTCGACATCTTTACCCTTTACCCTTTTACCCGGTAAAAAGGGTAAATTACCTTCCCTTGCCGAGGCCTAGCCGTAGCCATGGCATCAACATTGGGGGGGGGGGAAATCTTCGAGGGGGTTCTGGAGTCCCCCCGGATGGACTTTTTTTTTTAATCCTTTATATTAAGTTCACTTGCTTGCTTGCGCGCTTACGACCGTGCAAATATTTCGGTCGTTTTTTAACCCACTTCCCGTGATCCAATCGACCTGACATTTTGCACACAGACTCGTTGTGCGTGACAATTTATTTTCGTGAAATTTTATTCAAAAATTTTACACTTTTTATGAAAAAAAAATTTCACTAACACAATCATATATTTTTCCTAAACACAGAAAATTATTCAAGGAAAACAACAAAAATGTACAATATAAACAATTATACAAAAACTGAAAATCTTATAATCCTTATATACGACTTTCCTTTAATTTAAAAAGTCACGTAGAAGGGAAATAATAAAATAATAAAAATAAACATAATAAAATAATTCTCACGACGTTTCGGCCACAACGCAAGCAGCCGTCCTCAGGTGAAGAACAGGTCTGTCGGAAAGACAGCGTTTGAATTATAGTCTTCCTGACAGACCTGTTCTTCACCTGAGGACGGCTGCTTGCGTTGTGGCCGAAACGTCGTGAGAATTGTATTTTATTATGTTTTATTTTTATTATTTATTACTTCCCTTCTACGTGACTTTACCGAAAGAACCAAGAAGATGAATCCCTGCAGTCACGAAAGCTTTAAATCGAAATAAAACGGTTTAAATTTTTTTTTTAAAGGAGTTTATCCCACCTGAAGAAGATCGCTTGTATTGTGATCGAAACGTCGTGGTTTATTTATTTATTTTAAAATTACCTTTGAACCTATCTATGTGACTTTACCGAAATACCCAAATAATTTGTCACGTCAGAGTTAAGTCATTGCCTTGTAATGTGAAACAGATGAACTCTCTCGGGACTTTAACGGTGTCAATCTGTGCCTCTGAATTCCTGTTCAATATTTTCACTCTGGGTTATCTGGTTAAGGCCAAGACTCAACGGTGCCACGCTGGCTAAAGGGGATGTTAACTACCTTGCCTAGTATACAGGAGGTCGTGGGTTCGATCCCGGACACAAACGCCACAGTGGCTAGGAGATGTTAACTACCTCGCCTGGTATACAGGAGGTCGTGGGTTCGATCCCAGATCCTAACGTCACGGTAGCTAGGAGATGTTAACTACCTCGCCTGGTATACAGGTAGTCGTGGGTTCCGTCCCGGACTCTAGTGCCATATGGCAGCTAGGAGATATTAACTACCTCGCCTGGTGTGCAGGAGGTCGCGGCTTCGATCCCGGATCCTAATGCCCATGGTAGCTAGGAGATGTTAACTACCTTGCCTTGTATACAGGAGGTCGTGGGTTCTATCCCAGATCATAACGCCACCGTGGCTAGGAGATGTTAACTACCTCGCCTGGTAAACACGATGTCATGGGTTCTGAAAATGAGCTACCCAGCTCGGCCGGGCCTTTAGCTGGTAGAACATTTAAATGTTACATGTAATTTAGTGGAATCGATCGTAGCTTTGAATACGCTTAAAAAAACGAGCAAGAGCTTAACCTGAAAATGAATTTTAAAGAAAATATTCGGGTTTTGTACCCTTAATGGCCATAAAGCCGGGAGTGGTGTTAAGATGTTAGAACACCAAAGAGATACCTATCGCAAGGCGTCGTCAATTGTGCATTAACCACACACAGTACCCGTGGTGCAGTGTATAGTAGCGTAGTATATCGTGTAGTGTAAAGTAGTAGTGAGTAGTCTATAGTATAGTGTAAAGTAGTCTGTAGTGTAAAGTAGTGTAGTGTAAAGTAGTATTGTGTAGTGTATCGTGTAGTGTAAAGTATTAGTGTATAGTGTATGTGTATAGTCGTGTAGTGTAAAGTAGTAGTGTGTAGTGCATTTGTATACTTTTTTCAAGGCGTCATCAAGTAATGCATTAACCACGCACAGTGCGGGTGGTGAACATGGAAACAAACATCGCTTTGATAATTATTATAATAATCATAATTGTTGTGTTATACGCATTGTTTGAAGCTTTTGTGACTGCAGGAATCCACACTCTTTGGTTCGTTCAGTAAAGTCACTTAGTTGGAGATAAAATAAAATGAAACAAATCAAGACGTTTCGATCGCAACACAAGTGGGCGTCATCTGGCGAAAGAACCAAAGAGTTTAAGCAATTGTCTTTCAAACGGATTGACCTACACCAGATACACCAGATACACCAGAGCCTTCTGTACGGCAAAGTCTCGCCAGCAGTGTCGTACCAGAGACCAGGACCAGGGTAATGCCACGCGTATCGAGAGCATTACTAGGCCGGGGTGATACCTTCTTTGCCAGTATCAAAGTATGAACAATAAGAATAAGTTGATGCCCTTTCTGGCGGTAATACAGGAGTGTGTGTTAGGGTGTTCGAACACCAAATCGATGCTAACTTTTGCAAGGTGCGTTGGTGAGACGAGACCCTGAAGAAGGCAGTGGTCTCTGGTGTGGGCCAATCAGTTCCAAAGACAATGGGCATGCAACAGCATCATTGTGTATCGGAGTTGATCGGGGAGACATCTTGAAAACGTCGCTTCATTGGAATCGACTCAATCAATAAAGTATTTATTTTGAGTTGATGAGGACGTCACCCTGCTGGCGGCTCTATATAAAACCGGGAGCCAGAGCAGAGCCTCACCATTCTGGCGAATTGCCCGATGATGCTGGATGCAATTACCAGCGAAACGTCGTACTACTCAACAACTGTAAATGTTGTGGTTTCACGCTTCAACACACCGGTGGGCTAAAGCAGTGAACTATTTGTCTTTTGTCAACGTGACACTTTTTTGCTGATTGGCCGTGTCGGGTGGTGGAGGGTTACGACACATTTATGAATAACGCGATCTAAACCCAAAAACGTTGATTATGAATATTGGTCGCGAAAGCCTGCTATGTGTTAAACCAAGTATTTATTTATTTAGCGCTATGGGGCCGTCCATAAATGACGTCACGCGATTTTTGACGATTTTTGACCCCCCCCCCTCGTCACACGGCGTCACAAAGAGTCAGACCCCCCCCCCCCCGCAAATATGATGTCACAAAGCTCTGCCCCCCCAAAAAAAACATATTTCCATTTTAAAAATAAAACATGCTTCAAATCGCATTGTAGTGCGTATTTAATGGGGTGCTGCACTCTGATGTTGTAGGAGAAAACATTTATTAAAACGTCTATTTAATTAAGTAGAACGTGTTGTCTATATTTATTTAAAGTTGCGTATTTCTCAACCCCCCCTCGTCCCCATCGCCATAAACGTCTGACCCCCCCCCCCCCAGGTGCGTGACGTCATTTATGGACGGCCCCTATTTCGTGCAAAGGATGACATTTAAAGTGTCGTACAGATACAACAAAAAACCATTGTTAATAGACTAAATCAACAGTAGGATAAAAGCAAATGCCATACAAAGCAACATTGAATTATAATAAATTATACACTGGTCAACAACAAAAAACATGTTTTTCTGGCCTGGACTTTTGCACAGAGGTGGGACAAAGTCATTGTTATGCAAGTCCAAGTCGAGTCTGAAGTCGTCAAATTCATGACTCGAGTCTGACTCGAGTCCAAGTCACATGACTCGAGTCCACACCTCAGAGGTGGGACAAAGTCATTGTTATGCAAGTCCAAGTCGAGTCTGAAGTCATCAAATTCATGACTCGAGTCTGACTCGAGTCCAAGTCACATGACTCGAGTCCACACCTCAGAGGTGGGACAAAGTCATTGTTATGCAAGTCCAAGTCGAGTCTGAAGTCATCATATTCATGACTCGAGTCTGACTCGAGTCCAAGTCACATGACTCGAGTCCACACCTCTGCTTTTGCAGCTGTTCTAGACTAATTTCAGGGTGCTGATTCCAAATCTGATCTGAGATTTGCTCTATCACATCTCATTTTATGCTATCGGCATACCCCATTTTCATTGATTTCACCCGAAATTAACTCTGTCACTTATGATTGCAAGTTGTTGCGAGTCAGTGACTGCTTTATTGTTAAAATATGGTGCTGTATTTTTAGGATAGTGTGTTTATAATATCATTTTATGTAGATATCCACATTTATTTAATATTTTTCTTCTGCAGTTTTTATTGAAATGCAATATTTGATATCTCAAAACCTGACGTGATAGACAAAAACTGATGCCAGATTTGGAATCAGCACCCCAAAATTACCTTAAACCCGTTGCAATACCTCATGCCAGAAAAAGTGTGTTGACCAGTGATTACTATCGAAGGCATATTTAAAAAAAATAACACCGTAAAATAATCTTACGTTAAAGCTACTGTAAGAAGGTGAGCCGCGTGACACCGCCGCCCCCTTTGTTTGATGGGCTAACATAAGCAAGCGTCGGTGAAGCCGTCTTCGTCTGCGTCCATTGTTACCACAGCGCTTGCCGGTCTCCCTGTGCGCTGTTTGATATTAAAATGGCGATGGCTCAAAGCAGTTGAGTGACGTCATCTCTCCACCAAGAGTTTCTCGTGCATCCTTCTGGCTCCTCCCCTTTTGTGTCTCAATGCGGGGCTCTTCACCTGTCACTCAAGCCCCAGTCACCTCCCTCTCCCCAACCCACCAATCACAAGCAAGCTGGGGCGTGTGGCTCCTCCCCCACTGTCCATGGCTCCTCCCCCTGTCACTCAAGCTCCAGTCACCTCCCTCTACCCAACCCACCAATCACAAGCAGGCTGGGGCGGGTGGCTCCTCCCCTTTTGTGTCTCAATGTGGGGCCCCCTCCGCTGTCACTCAATCTCCAGTCACCTCCCTCTCCCCAACCCACCAATCACAAGCAGGCTGGGCGGGTGGCTCCTCCCCTTTTGTATCTCGATGCGGGGCCTCCTCCGCTGTCACTCAAGCCCCAGTCACCTCCCTCTACCCAATCCACCAATCACAAGCAGGCTGGGGCAGGTGCTCTCTCCTTTTTTTGTCTTGATGCGGGGCTCCCTCCCCTGTCACTCAAGCTTCCAGTCACCTCCCTCTACCCAACCCACCAATCACAAGTAGGCTGGAGCTGGTTGGCTCCTTCCTTTGTGTCCAATGCGGCCCCCTCCCCTGTCACTCAAGCCCCAGTCACCTCCCTCGACCCAACCCACCCAATCACAAGCAGGCTGGGCGCGGGTGGCATTCACTCCCCTTTTGTGGCTCCTTCCCTATTTGGGGAGTGAGTGAGTTGGTGGGTGAGCGGGGTGGGTGAGAGGGCGGGGTGGGGTGAGAGGGCGGGGTGGGGAGAGGGCGGGGTGGGTGAGGAGAGGGCGGGGTGGGTGAGAGGGCGGGGTGGGGAGAGGGGGTGGGGTGAGAGGGCGGGGTGGCGTGAGCAGAGCGGGGTGGGGTGATAGAGCGGGGTGGGTGAGAGAGCGGGGTGGGTGAGAGAGCGGGGTGGGTGGAGGGCGGGGTGGGTGAGAGAGCGGGTGGGTGAGAGGGCGGGGTGGGTGAGAGGGCGGGGTGGGTGAGAGGGCGGGGTGGGTGAGAGAGGGGTGGGTGATAGAGCGGGGTGGGGTGAGAGAGCGGGGTGGGTGAGAGAGCGGGGTGGGTGAGAGAGCGGGGTGGGTGAGAGAGGGGGGGTGAGAGGGCGGGGTTGGTGAGTGAGTGAGGTGGGCGGAGTCTGTGGGCGGGGCCCAGGCTCTCGGATGACGTCATCGCTCACCTGGCAGGAAGTGAAAGTCGCGCGATGTCACGTGGTGCCGTCGGCAGCGCCAAGTCGTGAGGTAATCAGCTGTGGTTGTGGTGGTTGTTGTGGTTGTGGTAGTTGTTCTAGTGGTGGTTGTGGTGGTGGTTGTGGTGTTGGTTGTTGTTGTGTTGGAGTTCACGGGACAGACCCTGCAGGTGCCATGGGTTG